>NC_092808.1:151356813-151597595 GCF_040954645.1 Diabrotica undecimpunctata
CTTCAGATAGGACATACAAAATGAACACATGGTTACCTGAAGTCATCCAGCAACCGACCTACTTGTTAAAGCTGCCAATCACAACTCCGCCCTAAAATATCTAAAAGACATTGAGCTGTTTTATAAAATATAATTTCATTGTAAAATAACATTTTGTATATAATCGTCCTTGTGTAATTGGCCTTAGTAGCCGAGCACATTAATTTGAAATAAAAAAAAATAATAATAATAAAAATAAATAGATAAAAAATTTGACATTTCAGCATATTTTTCTCATAAAACCAGAAAAAAAAAGGTTAAAAAATCTTATACAGCTTATTGAAGGTTCTAGGATTTTGCTTTGTTTTTTTAACAATCATAAAAGTTGCAAAAATAATTTTTTGTCTATAAAAAGTTTCTTATACATTTTAGAGAATATGGTTCAAATAAAGTTGTAGATCTTAAGTTGATTAATTTGCGAGTTTCTGAAATTAAAATACATAAACAATTGACCGAGAAAATTGTAAAAAAACTCTTATTTTTTTATATTTATCAACAGCAATGTTTCGATAAAATTGTTTATGTATTTGGTAATAAAGCATTACATTAGTCAACTATTTCCCGCTGGCATTGCCAATTTCAACGTAGTCATTCCAGTCTCAGCGACGAATCCACTCAAAACAGCAGTCACACAGCAAAACATTGATGCGGTTCGTCAGCTAATTGAGGATGACCGCCGTGTAACATACCGGGAGATAGAGGCATCTTTGGTCTATTCGAAGACCTTGATCCAAAAGATCCTACATGAAAAACTGAGTGTTATGAAGTTGGTTTCTCGCTGGATCCCTCATTTGCTCACAGAACAGTAAAAAGCGATTCGCGTCAATTGGTGATGAAAAACATTAGAACGGTTCGACAAAGGAAGCTCAAATAACGTTTACTAGTACGAAAAGGAAAATAAACGCCAATCCGCTGAATGGGTGTTTCACGATAAGAAAAAACCGACAAAAGTGATCCGTTCCCGAAGTGTGTCAAAGAAAATGGTCGCAACTTTTGTGTCAAAATCTGGTCATGTGGAAATAATTGCTTTAGAAGATTGAAGAACGGTTACTTCTGATTGGTATATAACCATTTGTTTACCAGAAGTTATCGCCAAGCTCCGACAAAGCAACACACAGCGGCGAATCATCCTACATCAGGACAATGCAACTGCTCACACTGCCCAAAAGACAATAGAGTTTTTGGCGGTTCAAAACATCAAATTCTTAAACCATCCACCATATAGCCCCGATCTAAGTCCCAACGACAAGATGTCAACTGGAGACTGGAATAACTGTTTACCAACTGTTTTGAACATATGCGAAAGTGTATCGATCTTGGTGGGACATATTTTGAAAAGCATTAAAGAACTTTAAGATTTACTCTAAGAATTTCGGTAACCACATGATTTTAATTTATTTTATCTTAAGTAATCTTAATAAACTTAAAAGCGACAACATTTTTGAATGGAGAATGAAAAGACCTTTCAAACGATATATCACCAGCCTATTTTAAAAATTGGGGGTTGTACCTGTCATTCTAAGGGGGTTGAAGGTAGGGGTTGCATTTTCACGTTAAAGAATGTCAAGTTATAATTTAAATTTAACGTGTTTCGGGATTTTTTATAAATATGTACAGTAACCTAAATAATGAATTTATTCCATTTGGCTTTTACACACTGTATAAATACTTTCCCAATTATTTTTTCCCAATTATAATGTATATTATATATAATAATCATAATTTCTCGTTATGGATCACTAGTAACTTAAGAGTATCTAACCTACTTACAAACGGACCTACCATAAATGTGTGTAAAATTATTTTTTGCATCATCTCCTCATATAAAGACATTTTTAAAAATACATAAATATTTCTTATTCATGAATAGCTTTTTACTAAATATTCTCATCTGTTTATGAGTTACCTTCAAGGCACATTTCAAAAGAAAACTTATTAACTTCCGCCTCTCGATATGGTTAGAAGCACGACAAATATTTCAAGCATTTTATTATCGAAACAACATAAAAACTTGTGTTTCATTGATGTGTCCGTTGACCATTATTATTATTTGTATGCGTCAATAATAAGTTTTCCATTTAATAAACCGGCTGTTTACGTTTTTTAGTAATGATCTTTTTTACGGGCCGATTATTAGGTGTGAATTGAATGCTATTTTTTTTAATCTTGTCCTTGCATTGGGTAAATATGTTTATGAAAACATCAAAGGCGGATGTTAAATGGAAGAATTTAACAACAATGAAATTGATGATCGATGGCAATTATTGTAAAAAATGAAAAGACTGAAAGGTTTTTTGTACACACTTATGACAAATAAAAGAATGGAAAAAAAAGTATGAAGTTTTGAAGTACTGAGCGCTTTCGACTTATAAAGCCTTCGTCAGAGCTATCGTCAAGTTTTAAAAAGCACCACTAATCAAGAGAGATTCCATTTGTTGGAAAACTCCACAATGTTTCCTTTTTTTATAGATTGTCTTTGGTAGCAAAAGCTATCTGAAAACTCTGAAGTCTGTAACAGCTTAGAACTGCCAACGGTCACTTGTTATGAGTGCAAGGGCATAACTAAATTGCTGCTAACAAGATTACTGATATATAACCTTGCTAAAAGAACCAGCAAATACTTCCTTTATCGAACCAGAGCCATTTCTGCTGTGTACCAAAAACCCGCATAGCGGAGGTGAGAAAATGCGAGGAGGAACTTTTTCCATACTTATTGTAGCCTACTGGGAAAATATTGCAGGCCAAAGGCATGCAAAAATGTTATTATAACTTTTAGAACATAAAAGATGTTTTTTTGTGTGTCAACTTTTCAACTAATTCGTCAGCAATTTCTTTTCTCTGCACTTTGTTATTTCCTGGAATCCATAGGAAGCTAATTAAATTTTCCCTTCTCTTTTCATTTAGCTGAAATAGACTTGGTATTTTGCTCAAGCTTTCTTAGGTTTTACAGCCACCTGTGTTCCATTTAATAGCATTCTTGCTTGACTTGGAAATCGTGTGCTTGTCTCATTCGTTTTTCCAAGTTAACTTTCTAGTAAATTCATTCAAAGTTATACTTCCTTGGCGTGTCATCTTGGAACATGCCTCAATAACGACCTGTCTTTTATACCATTACAACACTATAAATTGTAAACTAATGATCAAAATCAAAACACAAAATCATTTAAAACTACCTTCCCAGCCTATCCAACTTACCCAAGTTTGTGTACATTCACAACAAAGCACTCTCACAACCCACATACATACATACCTTTATTTCACCGGTACCACTAAACTTCCTCACTATGTAGAACATCTACCAACGAACACCAAGGTCGATATATTATGTGGCATCTAATTTAGGAAACTATAATTTTAGTTTGCCACAACTTCCCAGAGAGTTCTTTCTAAGTTTGAATACATAATTGTATACGTCAAACAAACGAAAAAATTGTTTCCTGTTTTGCAGTAACACCTGGTACCTACAGTTATATTTGAATATATGACGTTTGCCAGATGTGCAAAACGAGATAAGATTCTTTTGCGTAAAATTTGATGTTTTTTAACCGAAATGCATTTTAAGGTAAAGGATGTGACAACTCACATTGTAATTATTAGTTGAAACAATCTGGAAATCGTTTTAAAAAATTGTGAAATAACAATTATGATTGCAAAGAATGGAAAAGTATTTTTGTATTTAGAAAAGTATTTTGAAGTGTGTAAATAATTTATTTCCTAGCTGAGCGCTTTTGGCTTACAAAGCCATCTTCAGAGCTTTGGTCAAGTTTTTAGAGTATCACTACTAGGAGAGATCTATAATATAATAGTCTCCCGTTTTATACCACTGTCGCGGCTTTGGGAGTATAGCAGGGTAGTCTGCTATATCTAGGGCCTACGGTATACAAGGAAGGTAACATGGCCAGTGCTACGCTTCAACCGTCTATTATTACCCCTGGTTTTACCCAAGGTACTCATTTTTATTCAGGCTGAGTCGACCTGGGGCCTATAGACATTTTTAAAATGTCTAGATGTTCTTGCCGGCGGTGGGATTCGAACCCCGGACCACCGGCTTGCGAGTCAAGCATCCTACCGCTTGCGCTACGCAGGCCCTCCTAGGAGAGATCTCATTTGATAAAAAAAAATACAGAAATTTTCTTTTTAAGCTGGTTCTATGTTAAAATGTTTCATTGAAAAAATACAAAAAAGACTGTACACTGGACTCTACAAAAAACACATTTTTTGTGGAGTCAAATGGTCGAAACCCGACCACTTGTTGGAGTTGAAGCAGCAGATAGATTTTAATTTTTTTAATGTGTTTTTTGTGGAATCAGTGGGTGACCTGATATTGTTACAATCTATTGTTGTGTTTGCTACACATTGTTTTCTATTTTTATTAAGATGAGGACTGTTTCTTTGATTTTCCTTTTTTGCTGTCTGTTTCTTTCATTACTATTGAAGCATCTTTCCATTGGACCCAGTGTTCGTTAGCCCAGACATGTCTGCATGTCTAGGATCTGATAGTTTCTGATTTGAATGTATTATTCATGTTTATTTACGTTAACACTTAGTGGCCTTGAAGTTTCTCCCATATAAAAATTGTCGCTTTCCCAAGATATTTCATAAATACAGTTCTTTGATAATTACATCAAAGAGTGTCAATAAATATCCGAAAAGATTGTAACAGCAAAGATAAGAATGGAGAAGAAAGACCTGAACATCATCGGAATATACGCCCCAGAAGATAACAAGCCTCACACAACAAGGGAAACATTTTATGACGAATTGCAACAAGCAGTAGATCAATTCACAAGGAAGATGATAATATTGGGGGATTTATACACGGAATACTTATACAGAAAAATAATATCAGAGAATATTGCTGGGAATGAAATATTAGAAATCGATAACATCGAGGAAAGCTGGGAAAAACTCAAAAATAACATAATTAACGCAGCAACAGAATCATTTGGAGAGAGGAAAATAACGAACATATCAAAAAAGAAAACACCATGGTTTAGAGAGGAAGTGGAAGGAAAATGTAATGAAAAGAAGAAAGCCTTTTTACAATACGGAACACTAAAAGAAATATGAAGAATGATCAGAGGACAAAAAAAAGAGATGAACGAATTAATAAATCAGAAAAACATTCAGAAGGAAATATGGGCACACTATATATGATTGAAAAGGGGAACTTTGGTTTTGGATAACGTATTAAGGCCCCAGTACACGTTGGACCAACTAGTTGCGCCAAGATCAGTGATTACACGTTGGTTTGGTGGAGTTGCTCAGTCTGCATTGGCCTTTCGTTGCGGTTGTACTGTGATTATGGATGTGGAGACTGTAGCAGCTGCCGCAATTTATTTGTACAGAGCTTTCAATTGTTATAGAAAACTGCACCAAACGAAAGCGATAAAAAAACAATGGTGTAAGTGCAGGAATCTGAGTATTCATTAAAACTGGACAGAGTACCGGAGAAAAGTAATAACAGATCGCACCAAAATCCTGTGATATGTACACGAAAAACCGACAAAATTCGGTTTATAGATCAACGTTAGTCACCAATCCCGAAGTGGCAGCAAGTGGTTCTGTACACGTTGTCACAATTTATTGGTCCAACTAGTTAACCAAACGCGTACTGGAGCCTTTGAGACTAGAGAAACAATAGATAAAAATGTTATTGTTATATTTTAACTATTTTTAGTTCTTTAGTTTAAAAATTATGACCAGTTCTTTTGTAATATATTAATGTTACAAGTGACTTCAGCGGCTACTAAAATATTATTTTTAAGTAATTCAAATTGGTACAGGTTTCCTTTAGAATTCGATAAGAAAACAAGACAACAGCCGCAGATTAAACCGCGTTAGATTTTTTTCAACAATTGGACTTGGGAATCAGATTTACACAAAACTGTTGTTTATTTAAATGACTTCGCGTGACCGTTAAACCAGTTCCGATGGGATCTGTATGATAATTGATTTACTTGTGTGTGAACCTCGTTTTTTACAACGTTTTAAAGTATTGTATTATTTAATCCTGAGAAATTTCAATTAGTAAAATTAGATGTTTTTGTTAGAACATGTTAATAAAGAACCGTTTTCGAGTTAATTCTTATACGAGACATAATATAGTGTAAACTACTGTTTAAAATTTCCGCATTTACTTACATTTTACAATTTATTTTGATTATTCAAGACAACATTGACATTTACTGTAAAAAATCATAGATGGTGCGTGTCAAATAGTTATTCTTGTCAGTTCTAAATTGTTGCCATTGTACAGTATGTCTAAAGCTACGGTTTGTTAGAACAGTGTTGTTAGATTAATTCGAATAAATATTCTGTCGCTCTAAAAACAAGTTTAGAAATTAGTTTCACGTTTATTCTCGCAAAGGTTGTACGTTTAAAAAATGAATTCTCGCAAACTGAACGCAATAATTTTATTACTCCAAGAAGAGGAGGAAGAAGAAGAGATGATAACGTTAAATCTAAATAAAAGAAATAAAAATGTAAACGAAATTTTTTCATGTTTCAATACAGAAGCTGCTTTTAAATTAACAGTCAAAGAAAGATCGTTTCAAAACGAGGAAAAACTTCGAGAATATTTTAGACTTTCCAGGGATATATTTGGAACTATCTTACAATTTGTACTAGATCCACTAGTCTTTCATCTTCCTCGGGAGACAATTTAGTAGATATCACTTAATTATTACAATAATAATTACTATATGTATAAAAATACAATTATAATTTCTCCAAATTCCAAATCCGTCCAAATCAAATCACACTTGATTCCAGCGCACACCGTCGACGTACACGGCTATCGCTAAGCAGTGCGCGCAGCTCAGCAGAAATGAGCGGAACCTAAAAAACCGCTATCATAGAGAACCATTTCTTTGATTTTGACGAACGTGCGCGGCGTTCGACTGACTGTGAGTTATGCGTCGCCCACTGTTCTAACAAACCATAGCTTAAGAGGAAAATTATCTAAGAGAAAAACAATAAATACTCTAATCATACATCTTACGTCTTCAATTTTAAACATACATCTTCAATCATACACAAGCAACATACAAATACACATACACAAACGTTGTACATACAAATAATGCAGAAACACACATATTACATAATTACAATTTTGAAATTTCATGGCTGTTGCCGATGGTATCGAGGTCAAGTACCAAGTAAAGTCAACTTTAAATTTTTTCTTCTTCTTCTTCTCGTGCCACTCCTAGCGGAGATTGGAAATCATCATGGCCACTGCGACTTTGTTAGCAGCGCGCCTAAAAAGTTCAATCGAACTACACCCGAACCATTCACGTAGATTAAGAAGCCACGTTATTTTTCTTCTTCCCACACTTCTTTTGCCCTTAATTTTGCCCTGCATGATATTTCTTAAAAGTTCGTACTTTTCACCTCTCACAATGTGCCCCAAGTATTCCATCTTTCTAGTTTTTATCTCATTTAGAATTTCGCATCTTTTGTCTAAAGTTTGGAGTACTTGCGTGTTAGTGACGCGGTCTATCCATGATATTCTGAGAATGCGCCTATAGCACCACATCTCGAAAGCTTCGATGTTTTTTGTGGTCAACTGTTTTAGTGTCCAAGCCTCTACTCCATACAACAGGGTAGAAAAGACATAACACCGCAGCATTCGTATTCGTAACTTTATATTGATATTGATATTAAATTTTTTGCAAAGACATAACCTCAACTTTGGCGGTTATAGACTCTTTTCAACAAAATTTTTAAATAATCTTTTTAAAACAATTTATGGAGTGGAAATAGAAACGATTTCCGGAGTCAATATGATAACTTCAATGTCCATCGAGACGTGAAGGAAATAGCTGGAAAGTTCTGAAAACGCAACAGCGGAAAAATAACAGATGATGAAAGCAAATTTGCCGTAACCAAAGAAGATAAAATGAAAGTATGGGAAGAATACTTGGAGAAACTTTTCCACGACCTTAGAACAATACAAGAACCCACCATTGAAGAAAATTCAGATCCCGAAATCCTACCAGAAGAAATAACGGCAGCCAGATACATGAAGAATGGAAAGGCTCCGAGACTTGATGAAATTCCTGCAGAATTGCTGAAGCTATTAGATACAAAACAAATAAAAATAATAATTGAAATATTTAATGAAATATAGAAGGCAGGAAAACTACCAGTAGAGTGGGTCAAATCAGAGTTCGTACCATTGCCCAAAAAACCAGCAGCAAAAGTTTGTGAAGACTATAGGACGACAAGCCTAATGAACCATCTCCTGAAGCTGTTTTTAAAAGTCATCCACAAAAGAATTTACCGGAAATGCGAAACAAATTGCGACGAATCAGTTTGGATTTGTGAACGCCGTTGGCACGAGGGAAGCTTTATTTAGCGTGCAGGTATTGTTTTAAAAATGTCAGCTGTAATGTTTTTACATGCCTGATTGACTAGAAGAAGGCTTTAGATAGAGTCAGGCATGAACAAATGATGGAAGTGCTGAAGAGGACAGGGATTGACGGAAGAGACCTAAAAATAATAGCTAACCTCTATTGGAATCAATAAGCGGTGCTCCGAATAGATGGATAATATACAGATCAGGTCAAAATCTTAAGGGGAGTGAGACAAGTACGCATAATTTCACTACTGATATTCAATCTGTATTCGGAGCACATTTTTGAATGGATCTAAAAGATATTGATGAAGGCATCTCAATAAATGGAGTCAACTCAATAACCTGCGATATGCAAATGATACAATATTGTTTTCCAATACCATAGAAGGCCTTTAATGCCCTTTATAGGGCATTTAAGCAACCATAGAAGCAACTTAATGAACAAAATAACGGAAACAAGTAGAACATATGGACTGGATATAAACACCAGCAAAACCAAGCTAATGATAATCAGCAAGGAAAACATAACTGGAGCAAATCTGTATGTGGATCAAAGGAGAATTGAACGTGTCTCACAGTACAACTACTTAATAACTATAATCAATGAGTCGTGGGACAATACCCAAGAGATTAAATGTCGCATCGCAAAGGCAAAAAGTGCATTCTTGACTATGAGCTCTGTGTTCAAGAGCCTTGACCTCACCCTAGAAACAAAAATAAGGCTCGTTAAATGTTACGTGTACTCAGTACTTTTGAACGGAGTAGAAACGTGGACATTAAAGGCGGAAACTCTATCAAAACTTTAGGCTTTTGAGCTATGGTTATACAGAAGAATCCTGAAGATACCATGGGTAGACAAAGTCACCAATGAAGAAGTACTACGGAGGATGAACACAACCGCGGATTTGGTCAACATCGTGAAGGGCCGTAAACTGCAGTACTTGGGACATATAATAAGAAATCAAGGCAGATATGAGCTACAACAATGCATTTTGCAAGGTAAAATTAAAGGAAAAGGGGCCCCAGGACGAAGAAGAATATCCTGGATTGCTAACTTGAGAGCATGGTATAGGAAGACCTCAACACAGCTATTCCGTATAGCAACCAACAAAGTCATCATAACCAGAATGATCTCTAACTTTCGGAACGGACAGGCACCATAAGAAGAAGAAATAGAAACGTCAAATTTTTAGTTAAAACTGTAATTTCCATTACAGTCAATTGTGGTTTACTTCTATATAAACACAATATTTAATGTAGACATGCCACAAGAAAACAGTTTCAGAAATAAATACTTTGTTCGTGTCATCTCACTTTGGTACATGATATAAACTCAGTAGGAAATATGCTCCATTAAGAACTAGCCAACAAGCTGGGATTTCTTCAAAACGATTATATTCATTATTATCACAGCAGAAAGACGTTTGAGATTTAATTTCAATGCGGGGCTCCTGCCATCTGCTTGTACGTATTTCGACCTTATTAGCTCTCCTCAGAATGACTTATACAAAAGCTCTAATTCAGCTGGCTGCTTTGTATTTTGTAGAAAACGCAGTAGGCGATGAACCTAATTTTAGTTTCGCCAAGTAAAAAGTCTTTGGATTTCTACTGTGAATGTCATTATTATCAATATGTCTCTCGACAGTATGCTTGAGAACGACAAGTAAAAGCTATACTGTTAACTTGCTGTAATTACAAACCAAACAGTGACACATAATAGACCGGATCTCATACTAGCTTAAAAACTAACCAGAGAAACAATATTAATGTGTAATAGACCAATTTTTTCTATTACTGGCTGTATAAAATAGATACAATAGTGGGTCTAGTACATTACCTTGCGAAATAGTAAATATTTAAGAGTCTACATTCTCCAAGCATGAAACTTGGTTCAATGGGGTAAGATTTATCAAGCTATTTTTATACGTACAACTTGTATTATGATTATGTATTCAAACCTGTTATGAAACTCATGTTTTACTAAATTTTTCGTACCTTTTACTTACTAGATCAAATACTAATGGAATGGACCTCGTATAATTCTGGGAAAACTACGTATAATTCTGGGAAAACTACTAAAACTGTTTACATCAAAAATATTCCAATCGACTTTATGATACATTCAAACAAATGAAATATTTTCCCCATTATTAAAATCCAGCAAGTGATTTCAGCAAAAGCATGTTTGCCTTTTCATTCCAACTATATTTACAGACAAAATTAGGTCTCGGCATATAATGACAAATATAAAGATAAATATACAATGTAACACTTGCGAATTCGAGAAGAATAGACGCGAAATTAGGTTAACTTACATAAAAGAGATGTTTTTCCAACTGACGCGACGTGACAAAGAGAGTACAGAGTGAGCGAAATATCACCACAGTTTTATATTCCTCGGTTTCTTTTCTTCTTTATTATGCATTTCCTTTATAGACAAATATAAGTAATACGGAGGACAATAAGATCTGACCCTAACGATGAGATTGCGCATTTAATGAATTTTTCTGTAGTCCTAACCTTCAAAAGCATACTGTCAAAATGTCATATCATTCGCATTATTTTTTATCGAGTTACAGTGCTTGAAGTGAGGCTACTTTTGTGATTTTTATAAGCAATGGATTCAAAGCAATTTTTTGAGTTGATTTATAATTATTATTTGATGGGAAAAAAATTCCATTCAAACTGAGCAATGGCTCAAAAAGTGTTACCGGAACTCTGTTCTATTCATTAAAACCATTAAACGACGGTTTGCTGAATTCAAACGCAGTCGTACCGACACCAGTGATGCTGAGCTCTCTGGAAGGCCAAATGACGCAGTTATTTCAGAAAACATCGAAAAAAAAAACGCTGAAAATTATTATGGAATAGTTAAAGCTACTTAAGGGCAGCGTTTTGACTATTATAGATAAACATTTGGATATGATATATACGTTTTCCAAATACGTGCCGCGTTTTCGCGGTTCGTTTAATCGAAGTTTTGAGCGTTGGTATGTCACAATGGATGAAACATGGATCCTTCGGAGTTATCGTAGTGGAAATCACCCGAAGAATCGCCGTCCAAAGCGACCAAAGACGCAACAAACCGTCGGAAAGGTTATGATCTCTGTATTGGGATGGGACCCGCAAGAAATTATTTGCATTCAGTACTTGAAACATGGAGAGCGTTTAAGACGAAATCGCAAAGAAAAGGTCTCAAAAATACTTGAGTTCGAGAAGCGGAAAACAGCACCCTAACTAAAAAGATTTCAATCTAATCAGGATCGTCACTAAGGTTCACTGCATTTTCGTATGCATCAAATACTCTCGAAGAAGAATGCTATAAAAGAGATACACAACCTCAAAGATACACTCAGAAATTAACGAGATCATCATAAAAACCTAGTTGAGCACTTGATAAGAACGTCATTAAATCATTTAATTTAGCTTAAAAGCTCATGTGTGAATACATACGAAATTGTCAATGTATAATTCCCTTCAAGATATTTATTCCATCATTACAATTTACTTTGTATCTCTCTAGCGGTATACTGCAAAATTTATATCAATTTCATAATTGTCATCAGTATTTTCTTAAACATTATCAGTTTCTATGAAAATTTGAATGTTAAAACCACTATAGGTATGCAAAATGATATTTGGGCTACCGTATAAGCACAGTGAATATGAACATGATATGAATAAATTATGTTAATGGTATTTTCAAATAGAAGACAACGAAAAGCAAATCTTTGCTAAAGTGTTAACAAGTTGACATAAAAAAAACAATGATAGTAGCAAATAGACATTGTTAAAGCGCGATCCAAACTAATTTATTCATTACATTTCACACATTTTCATTATATAGTGGTCAAACAAAATTATGTACAGGTTTTAACCACACTAATGCTTTGTACAGTAAATATTTATACATGAAAAACAGTGAGACTATTAATGTTAAATTAGATATTTCTTATTAGTTTATTATACATCATAATCTCTGAAAAAGAAACTACTTGAGACTACCTCGACCAGTGAGCACTTCAATTACGGGTTCGGGTCCTACAGGAAGAGTGGATGAGTCACTTGGATCTAGGGATCCCACCTTAAATTTTTACCTTTACCATGCGAGCTGCGCGATGCTTCATTACGCATATTATGATTTTAAAATTTTGGCTTGTGATTTCAAGAAATAATAAATTGACAATTTATTTGAAAACTAGATTTAAGCTAGATATTTAATTAACCAATTATAATCTTTCATTTATGTAGTCTTATCGAAATTATGATTCAAATGATGACTAGCAAATCTCATAAATAAAAAACTTACAACTGATTCTTTATTTAAAAGAAAATTTTATCCTTCATATCATTCATAATATATTATCTTAATTTCCAAAATTCATTCTTTCCTCTTTCAAAAAGCCTATTTCTTGTTTTATTTTACAAACATTGAGTACTTCTACTGGTTTTTTGTATGTTTCTTTACATTTTATTCCCACTACTAAATAGCAAAATCTTTTACAATGAAACTTTTTTAAACTTCTTTTTTAATTTAAATATTATGTTTATATGGGATTAAGCCACAATTTATTGGTTGTAATGAAAATCACATTTTTTAACTAACCAAAATTTGACGTTTTGAAATCGTTCTCAAAATATTTATAGAAATTTTGAACAACCTAAGAAAACGGCCAAGGATGGACCAAGGTTATTTTTATTGGTTATAATTATGATGAGCATTGATCTCCTTTTTTAATCGGTAAAAGATACAGGTTAGGTTAGGAGAAACAAAAATGTTAAAGTCTTAAAATCATCTGCGCAATGGTGCATAGCGCATCTCGCATGGTAAAGGTGAAAATTTAAGGTGGGATCCCTAGATCCTTGTGATGAGTCCCGTCTTGCCAATGCGTTGGCCCGTTTGTGCCCTTCCACCCTTGAGTCAAGGTACCTATATCAACTTGAGCTTATTGGTCAGCGCAACAGTAGCTAGTGCTCTCTTGCACGCAAGAACCAGCTTGGAACGGACTTTGGGTGCTTCCAGAGCCTTTCGAACAGCTTGACTGTCCGACTGCTTGAGCAAGTCCTCTCAATTATCTCCCGAGCACAGACCAGTATAGCAAAAACCTCGGCTCGGCCCGAACGATTGATCGGGAGCTGAGAACCTGACTCGACTCAATCCGATCCCACGATCGTATATTCCAGCTCCTGCCCGCTCGTCCATTCTGGAATCATCTGTGAACCAGGTGAGCGCACTCCGACGAATCAGTGCAGGTTCATATTCCACTCACTCATCTCAGTCAGAAAATTTGGACAAGAAAAAGGGTGGAAAAGCAAAATGAGGGGCTATTCTAACGCAGGACAGCACTCGATGGTCTAGATGGACAGCAATGTGATAATGACCTATCCGACCGGTCATTTTCAACCAGTATCCAGAACAGTGGAGCAGATAGGCCGAATCCTGGCTTCGTAATCTACAATAAGATGTAGAAGGGGTAAACCCAACAGTCTCAAGAGCCGCTGTGAGAATGGTCCCCATGGCTTTTGAAATGGTAATGCACGCCAAGCGCTGAAGTCTTGGCTGAGTCAGTCTAGCTCGGGACCACCACACAACGGCCGCATACGATTAGGTGGTTTTTGTGTACAGTAAAAAGTGTTTATTAGTGAATATTCAACAAATATATAAGACCATGAGTTGTTTTTTTCTATAGTTTCAACGTTGTGGTAAGAGAAAAGAAACTTTTAACACTGTTACGAGGAATTAATAATTGCTAATTTCTTTCTTTTCAACCCCAAAAGCGTAATAATTTATTTATATCATTTTTATGACAAATTTCTATATACTTATATTAGTAACGCAATTAAGTCTCCCTTACGAAACTAAATGTAAATTGAGGTTGCGTGTGTGACCGGTCTGTTTAATTCATCAATGAAATATTAGAAGGAATGTACGTAATTGACTATAATTAGCCCAGTCTGGTTAAAATAGCTACTAATTCGTCGAGGTCACTTGATAATGTTGGATTAATAAAAAAATGTACACAAACTCATATATGTAAAGCTAAATGTTCCAGAATCGATTTTTGTAATTCGAATTGTACAGGTCATACGACGCATCAAGATGCATGACGATTCGCCTCACATGTCCACGTGGGGCACACTCAAATAATATAGTTTCGAGCTAGTTTGATTAGAACGAAAGAAAATTTGAGTAATTTAAGGAAGTTGAGCCACTAGAATGGATGAAAAGCAAGCTGAGACTCTATTTATCTTATGTATGGACGGTATGTTATTATTTTGTTCGCAACAACTATTTGGTTCATTATGAGATGGAATTCAGTACTAAATCTCTTAAAAAACTAGTTCGGTCGATTCTATTAAAAAAAATTTTAGAAGACGATGTTAATAGCTTATAACAAATATTTTTTGATTATAGGAACGTATAAATCCGAAAAAAAAAATGGAAGGGGATAAAATACTGGACTTGGAGGCTAAATCCTTGGAATATTTGTCCATTCTAAACTATATGATTGCCATTATACATTATCTATGGATCCATCTACACCATCAGTTTAAATATCTAAATTGGTATTATAGAAGTATCGAGCGAGGAAAAGTTTCCTTTCTTTATGAATGGGGCAAGCGTTTTTTCAACAGAATTTAGTGTGTAACTTGCAATTATTAAAAGCAATTCACCTATTTTTTTAATATTAGCTGATTTTTGTTTTCTTAAATATTGGTTTAAATCTTATGTGACAGACTGTACCATAAAATAGAAATATGCTTTATTATGTCACTAAAAATTGTACAATTTTATGGACAAAGCTTACAAAAAGTCAAAGAAATAAGAATAACAATTACAATTTACTAAATGTACATAAATCGTCAATATATAAGTTTAAGTTGCAGCATGTGATACCCAAATATATATAAAAATACTTTAAATAGTTGCTTGTACCTAAACATACTGTAATTTCTTAGTTATTCGTTAAGAAACTCTTCCACTGAATAATATGGTCTTTCAGATAGATAGGCTTTTGTCAATTTACGGAACTTAAGGAAAGAAGTTGTAGATTTAAGTTGCAAAGGGAGATGGTTGTATAATTTGTTTGCCGAATATAATATAGAATTCTTTACACTCAGTACAGCAAAAGTAAAAGTAGAAAATGAACTGACCGAGGATATCCAGATTCGCCGTGGGGTCCGCCAAGGGTGTATTTTATCACCCTTGCTATTCAATTTATACAGTGAAGCCATCTCAGAATTAGCGCTTGCCGAGGTCAGTGAGGGCCTTATAATAAACGGTGAGCCACTTAATAACATAAGATATGCTGACGACACCGTCCTTCTGGCAGGAACACTAGAAGAACTGCAACACCTTACTGAACAACTAAATATATTATTGCAACGATTATGGACTAAAAATAAATTTGAAGAAAACCAAGTTCATGGTATTTACAAAAGCACAAAACATGAAAGTTAAGCTAGTACTAGATAATACAGAAATTGAACAAATATCTTCGTACAAATACCTTGTAGCATGGATCACAGAAGATACTGATCAGACAAAAGAAATAAGATGCCCATTGAAATTGCACGGTCAACTTTTAATAGAATGAGAAAAAATGAAAAAGACAGAAAAGATTTGATTTCACGTTCAAAGCGTCTATGTATCTATTGATACGTATTTCGACTTAAAAAGTCTCATCAGAATAGTTATTCATAGCCGTTCTTAACGTGAAAAATAATCTTCTGTGTCTTATTAGAAGCAACAATAACATGGCTTCGTTATGGACGCAATAGCGACATCTGATAGAAAAATCGGTAAGATAGTTTCGAAACAAATTCAGATTTCTGCTTTAATCTGGAGCCTTCTAAAAATTGCAAGACATGACCAGACGACGATAAAGATGTTAAAAGAGACATGGGGAATCTAAAATTTACCATTCCACGACATGTCTATTCATCTAGGCAGAAATCCTAACGAATTTGTTTCTCGTACTCATACAGAGTAGATCCGAATAAAATGAAAAAGACAGAAAAGATTTGATTTCACGTTCAAAGCGTCTATGTATCTATTGATACGTATTTCGACTTAAAAAGTCTCATCAGAATAGTTATTCATAGCCGTTCTTAACGTGAAAAATAATCTTCTGTGTCTTATAGAATGAGAAAACTTTTTTGTAATCGCGATATTAATATATCGCTCCAAATAAGAATGCTTCGATGTTATATATTCTCTACCCTTTTGTATGGGGTTTAAGCTTGGACACTTAAAAAATCCAACATTAAAAACCTAGAAGCATTCGAAATGTGGTATTACCGACGTAACACATCCATGATATTTTGAAAATATCATGGATGGATCGCAAAACAAACGAACCAGTTCTCGAACAACTAGGAAAACAATGCGAAATTTTAAATACCATAAAAATCAGGAAAATGGAATACTTGGTACACATCATGAGAGGTAAAAAATACGAACTACTAAGGAATATAACGCAGGGTAAAATCAAAGGCAGAAGAAGTGTAGGAAGACGTAAAATCTCGTGGCTACGCATTCTCTGTGAATGGTTTGGATGTAGTTCAATTGAACTATTCAGGCGCGTAACCAACAAAATTATAATTGCCAGAATGGTAATCTCCGATAGGAGCGGAACTTGAAGACGAAGAAGAGACCTCATGTGGTACAGAAAACATAGTATCATTGGTACATTTATTAGAAAAAAGCCGAACTGACTGTGATAAAATGTTGTTTTCAACGAGAAAGGACATAAGTCGTGCTTTTATTATTTATTATTTAAGTAGTATTTAAGTCTCTCAACAATTTTGGATAAGACCGGTAATAACAAAATAGGTCCATAGTTGCAGACATTCAATTTTTCAACATTCTTATGAAGAGGAATAATAATGGCTGTCTTTAGGCACTCTGCAAATAGACCTTTTTCAAAGGAATCGTTAATTAGTGAGACCAGGACTTCTAACACATTTTTTGGGACATTTAAGAAAATTTTTATGGATAGTCCATCAGTACTACAGGAAGATTTGCTTTTGATACTAGTGATTGTTTGGATCAGTTCAGATTTATCAACTGGTCTTATAAAGAATGAATTCGAGACCTTTTTTGAATTGGGGAGATAGGAAATAGGATCTTGTTGTGACAAAATAGTTGATGTTATATTTTTACTCACTAAACGAAGTATTCATTTAGATTTTCAGGGTTTGGAAGAGAAAATGTTTGAGCTGTGCTAGTTTTATTTCGAAGATCGTTTGTTATAGACCAAGTTTCTCTTGCACCTTTTAGCTAAAAATTATGTCAAGCCAAAAAAATTAATCGCAGTCGCAGTTGGCCTCAAGTCACTAAGCCACATGTGTGGCACTCTCTCTCAAATGAGGTGAACTCAGCTTGTGTAGAATGTGTGCTTTTTCGCTAAATTTGACTTTATTTTGAATTAAAATTGATTAACTAGGTTTTTCAGATTCATCTTTACTTGAGGTTAGGAACACACTTGGGATTTGCTTCTATGACACTATCAAGGTAGCATACAGAACGCTCATAGTATTGGTATTAGTTTTTAAACAAATTTGATTAAATTTTTTTTTGCTATTTATGACAAGTTTGTTGTTTTTAATATAAAATCTATAAATCGAGGAATTTGTAAGATTTATTTAGCTTTTTTAAACAAAAGCCTCGTTTGCCTATATTTTTTATTCTTCAACCTATACTAAACTACTTTAAAAAGACTAAACTGTATCGACGATCATAATATTGTTATAAATATTAAATCTACCTATATGTTAACAATACTGGTATCCCCAGAGATAAGAATTAACCACAAAATAAAAGAATATCCAGAATTGCATCATAATACAGTGTTAACATTCGAACAGACAGACAAAAAAGGTTTCAATATAATAACGATGATTTATTGTGTTTTAATTGATGTAAACTTGGTACCCCGAGCTGATATCATCCAGTGGCGGCCTCATATTATAGGGATCAAATAATAAAACAAAGGAGTTTGTCTACGCGGTTTATTTTGATATCTACGACTATGGTAAACCCAACGTAATAATATTAGAACTGCATTTAAAATGATTAATTCATTTGACAATTCCTAGATAGGCGTCAAAAGCCGATATATTTGTAAATTGTTTGTCAACGGCATTTTGAATAAAACCGAGCGAATTAAAACGGACACGAAGCAACACTTATGTTTTAAAATCCCTCGAGAATCCGCTTTTCCACAAAAAAAAAAAGATTTGTTCTTTTTGTTGCTTTTAGCGTAAGAGGAATTATAAGTTTGTAGTACCCACAATTTTTTGTGTAAATCAGCAAGTTTGAGTAAGAAGTTTCCGCATAGTTTATTCGTACACTTAGACACACAGGGTTGCCACATATGCAGTTATATTAATACACCTGGGTTGCCACATCTCTACCATCAGGGTCTGCATGATAGTGAATTGGACAATAGTGCACACAGACATTCCAACGACTTTATTAAATAGTAAGTAGTATTTCAGATCTAGGATTTTTATGTTATTTCTATTTCTTTCTCATTTAATACATTTTTCGTACTTTTGGATAGCTTTTTGAACCGTTAATGTTTGAGATATTTCTAAATTACAGTTAGGAGCTCTCATACAGACTTATTTAGGACATTCTTAATGTTTGTCTTATTGTGCCGATACCAATTTTATCTATAGAAGCAAAAAGACAAAAATAAAGATAAACAAAACATTGATACGGCCAATTATCCTATACTCGATGAACACAACAGTTATGAACAAAAAAAAAATGAAGAAAACTTAAGAACAGTTGAAAAAAATAATAATAATAATCCTAGGATCTGATATTATCCTACGAAAGAAGACTAAAAAGAAACAAAGATAAAGAAAAATAGTTAGGAAACTAGAGTGAGTTATTAAATCACAAGCTTGGAATGGATAGGGCACATCATCAGAAGACTGGTACCTGAAATGATAAAAAAAGTTGAGATGAACTCAAACCCAATACAGATCGAGAACAAGATGCTGGGATGACATGGAAAACGATATAACAATCATAAAAATAAAACAATGGAAGAGAATGGAAGTGCAGGTATAATTGCAGTTCCCATTAAAGTTGAAAAGTGGGAAAATGTTTAGATACTTTTGAATTTTATTTGACCAATGTATCATGTATCACCATTTTATATATAAATTAACAGCGAGAATATGAAAATCAATAAAATATAAATAGACTGTTGTTGACCAAGTGATAACTAAACCGTAGTAACGCCACTGGCTTCTGTCATAATTAACAACAAAAATATTAAATATTCTGTGTGTTTATTAAATAAAATATATAAAAAAAACAACTTACGCGCATGTTCCCATTCTAAACTAAAACGTCACCAATAAAATGTTTTCACCACATATTGTTAGTGTCCTAATTTGCCGATATTTACCGAGTTATAAAAAATTCACGCCCAACCAATAATATTGACAGATCAAGAGCTCGATCAATCAAACCTGCCGACGCGTACGCAACCACCGTGATTCATGGGATCCTTCGCGAGTTTCAAGAATCGCTCAAGTCGCAGAAACGCGTGTAGTAAGTGTCGACTGGTTTTTATGGTTTTCCAGCGACGCCGATTCTTTGCTTGGCTTATAGCTCTTGTGTCACGTTCGAAATCGCTTTAGTTACTGCTGCTTGCTTATTTAACGACACCGACCGATGTTTTAATGTTTGTTTTAGATGAATTGGGTGCGTACTGCATTGCAATGGGATGTGGGTATTGTACAAAGAACGGTGTTCCTAAATTGCGCCTAAGGTCAAGGTGTTGAAACAGCAAAAGGTGTGCCGTTCTGTTAGATCGATAAGAAAATTATTTATTGAATATGTTTTACTGGGATTGGATAATATTGAAGCAATTATACAAGGAGTGTATATTTCTTTGTAAAATTATTAACCGCTCTTAATAAAAAATAAATCTCGCTAACAATTTTTTTTTATAAAAATTCTTTTTCTAGTTCCATGCCGAGATACACGAGTTTCCCTACTCTGTCCAGTGTGGCATCTCCGACTTTTATACCGTCATCCTGTATATAATTTTGTTTGCTAATTATCATATTTAGTTTTCTTAACGTTGAGTTTTAATCCATACTGATCACAAGTCTGTTTTATTTTGTTCATTAGATTTTGAAGGTCTTCTCCGCAATTAGCAAGCGTTAAGGTATCGTCGGCATATCTAATATTGTTGACGGTTACTCCATTCACAATAATACCTTCGGTTGTCTCCATTAAGGCTTCCTTAAATATTTCCTCCGAATATAAGTTAAAAAGTAAAGGCGACAATAAACAGCCTTGTCTCACTCATCTTTTTATATTTATTTCATCCGACAGTTTTTGTTCAACCTTTATTCTTGCCACTTGATGCCAGTATAGATTTGTAATTATTCGTAGATCTTTATCGTCCAATCCAGCTGTTTCCAATATTTCTAGCATTTTGTTATGTCGGACTTTGTCAAAAGCCTTTTCAAAATCGATTGCACAAATGTACACCTTTTGATTTATATCTCTGCATCTCTGTACTAGCACCTGTATACTAAACAAGGCTTCTCTTGTACCCACGCCACTCCTAAACCCAAATTGAGTATTGCTAATTCTGTCCTCTAACAGCGTGTAAATTCTGCTGTGTATTACTCGCAGGAAGATCTTCAAAACGTGACTCATCAGACTTATTGTCCGATAATCACCGCATGTCTTTGGACGATGTTTCTTAGGTATTGTGACAAATGTCGACTTTAACCAATCAGTTGGTAATATCCCAGTGTCATAAATTCTATTAGAGATTACACAGAGCTTTAATTCCATTTTCTCTCAAAAACTTTAGTATTTCAGCACTTACTTCATCGGGGCCAAGTGCTTTTCCATTTTTTGCCGTTTGTATTGAACGTGTAACCTCCTCACTTTCTGTTATAGATGGACCTGATATATCAATCGGTGTATAGTGTCTACTCTCTCATCTTCAAATAATTCAGAAATGAAGTTTTCCCATTCTTTTAACTGTTCATTGATGTCTAATATTCTGTGTCCGTTTCTGTCTTCTAAACTTTGGGATACTTGTTTCGTTTGTTTCCAGGGACCTCTTTTAATTTTTTGTGCAGATGAAATGTATCGTGTTTCTTTTCATATTGTTCAATTTAATTACATTCTTTACTATGAAATTGTGTTTTCGCGTGTCTTATCTTCTGCCTGATTATTGCGTGGATCCTCTTGTATTCGTTTTTATCTTTATTTCTGACTTCTCTTCTTTGACCCATAAGTCTCAGTATTTCTTCTGTCATCCACCCTTGTTTTTTTTCTTGCTTTTAGCGCACTCAATTTTGTTTCTTGACCAGTCTTTAAGATGTACTTTATAAAAATGAAACTTGCTAATTATTATAATAACCTTTATATCACTATTATTAGCTCGATATCTTTTTGTGGGTGTCGACTTGTTCCAGAATTTTCCTCCATTCTTTTCTTTGCTTTGTTTTTCCAATTGATAATTCTTAAGGTTTCTGGACCTTTTTGTTCCACTTATTGCATATATCTAAGTTTGAGTCTTTCCTTTGACCTTTTCCTGTGTCTATCTTATTATGTTCTTTGGTATTTCATTCTTCTCCATTCGTTCAACATGAAACATCGACGTAAACTTTTATTCTTTATAAATCTTATGATGTATGTCTTCTAAAGCACGATCCAAATCCAAAATAACATTCAAATAACACTTGCAAAATACTGCTGCCAAAATAAACACCAGCAACATCAGTCACAAGCTGATAAACACATCATGAATATGCTAAATAGCCACCATTTCAACAAAACCTAACACTGAAAACAAACATAAATATTGATGAACTAGGACAAGAACGACTGCGACTAAAATCCAGGCAGCCGACCCACAAGAATTGCTACTAATAGACTAATTTCTTATCTGAGGAGTACTGGATGAGCGAATGGAGTCAAGAGATTATAAATTCGGATCTTGTAAAGAACCTCGAAATCAAATTAGACAGCTTTTCTATCACTCGACGCCAATAGTGTAATCTGAAAAGAATACAATTTTGCCATGGAGTTTGTAACAAATAGCAAAACCAATTAGGTACTACCACCAGCCCGGCATGTGACAAATGCAGCGCTGCTGAACTAAATTCGAGGACAACCTGTGACACATCCACCAACTCACTTCCGAGGCAAGAGATTGGCTCCAAGATGATATCTTTCGCCGGTAATGATAATTTAATTCATATATTTGCCACCAAAGAAAGCAGATTCTTTATATTATCGTCCTGTGTCTCTTGTGTAATGGGTAAGGTTTTAGAGAAAAATATAAACAAACGTTTATTGTGGTGTCTGAAAGAAAATAACTAACTAATTAATGAACAATCTGGATTTCGTCCTTTAAATCGTCTAAATCGGCTAAATCGTCGACTACCGACAATTTAGCAGATATAGAAACACATATTAATAATGTCTTCTGCAACAACAAAAATGTATAGCAATTTATTTTGATTTGCAAAAAGCATTTGATATGACCTCGCATCACAAGATAATATCAACACTGGAATCAAGGAAATATACTGGCTTTTATTAAAAATTTTTTATTAAATAAAAATTTCAAGGTAAAAGTATACAGTCAAAATGGGATATCAAAAAAATAGCACACCGCAAAGCTCGGTTATAAGCCAGACGCTTTTCCTTATAGCTATTAATGATATAATCAAATCAATGAATAAACCCATTCAAACAAGAATGTACGCCGATGATCTTATAATATTATTAAAGGCAAAAAATATACAGAACATGACCAAATTACTTACAAAATCAACTCGATAAATTTATAGCATGGTCTAAAAGGGGTAGTTTTCAATTTGCTTCATCTAAAACTCGCTGCATCATATTCTCAAAGAAACCAAAGCAGATAAAGGGAATATTTACTTTAAAATTTGGGGGCCAGACACTTGAATATGTAAAAACAATTAAATATCTAGGTTCAATATTTGATCGAGCTCTATCCTGGAAGGACCACATCAACTATATTTCAGTAAACATCTTGAAATGTCCCAAGATCGATTATGGATGCCATGCTGACTCGTCAGCTTCAACAACAACTCTAAAAGTTTTAGACACCATTCAAAATAATGCTCTTAGAATAATATGCGGTGCAAGTAGAACAACTCCTATTATTGGTCTTCAGGACAAACTCGGTGAACGACCGCAGATAGGAATTAGTACTGTCAAATGCATCGAATGGTACTCTTTACAATGCCACCAAATCATTCTCTCCTATAATATTCAACACGCAAAATGCCAATTCCCTGTTATGAAAGATGCAGACGAATCATACATGAATTACATCTTAGTTTCCGAAATCTATCCTAACAAGATGCCAACTCCCCTCCTTGGTTAATATCTTCTGCTCATATAAATTTGAATATATTGTCAGAAAATAAGAAAGAAGCCAATCGTCATTTAATTAATTCTAAATATCAAATCTTAATTTGTACATTGTATAGGATGAAATAAGGATGAAATGAAATAAGTAATAGACAGACTAATCCTATTTTAACAGAACTCTTTGCAATATATAAATCCATTTGTCACGTTACAAAAAGTCCTGAAAATAACTTCCTAATAATTGAATCACTTATTTGAGAAACCCCATAAGTCATAATTTTACAAAAATCGTTTTTTCACTAAAATGAACTTTTAAACTGTAAATACACATTTTTGTAAAGAAACGCCTTCAGTCAGTGTATTCGTAACCTATTTACAGCGGTGTGATTTGGCGATGTATTAGAGAAACACCATAAGTCCATGACTAAAGGCGTTTCTCCTATGCACCGCGCATGTCGTCGATACGGATGATGCAATAATGCCAATAATTTGCAGTCAAGTTTAAACTTGTGTTGTGACTACACGTAGATAAATAAATATGTAGTGATTACGAATACGGTAGTAATAATATTGTGGATTACTTATTTCTATTATATCTTGACAAAAACATTTTAAAATGAGTGAAAGCGACAGTGATCATAACGATATTAATTTACCTTATAAGAAAAAGAAAGGAATAAAAAGACCCTACGAATATAGAAATGAAATAATAAAACTAGCTAGAGTCAAAGGAAACGAATACATCAATTGGAAGGGAAAAAACGTTCCTGCAGTTCCTTCTCCATCCTCCAAAGATTGCAAGTAAGTTGATAATTTGTTAATTTTCTACTAAAAAGTTTTCTTTGAAAACAAGTTTTTGTTGACTGATCAAATTAAATTTGTTAATATGTACTTAATTTTTAGGTGCAGGAGAAAGTGCTTTTCATTGATAAGTAACGATGAAAAAATTCAGATTTTCCAACGATTTAGGGATCTGACTACAAAAAATGAGCAAGATTGTTACTTACAAAGCCTAATTTCCGCAACTGAAGTTAAGCAACGACGTAGAAGAAAAGGACTTGGTGAGTCTTCAAAACCTAATAGAAGTAGTAGCTATGTATACTCCATATCAACCCCTAATAGAAAAATTACCGTTTGTAAATTAGCCTTCTGTTTTATTCACGGAGTAACAATTGATCGAGTGAGGCGACTTGCATTTCTTCTAAGTGCAGGAAAATCACCATTCGACAAACGAGGAAAAAATACCCCAGGCAATGCAATTTCTGGTATTATTACAGATGCTATTCGTGAACATATTAAATCATATCCCACAAAGTTAGCTCATTATACTAGCAAGGAAAAGTATTATTTAAATGAGAAACTAGATATAACCCTTATGTACAAAATGTTTACAGAAAAATTTCCGGAATATGCCACTGTTAAGTATTCATATTACAGAAAAGTTTTTAAAGAAGACTTTGAATTATCATTTGGAAGACCTCAGGTAGACACATGTTGTGTGTGTGAGGGGCTTGCAATGAAAATAAATAGTACGCATTTAAACGACAATGCAAAGAGAGTTGCAGCCGCCGAGAAAATGGTTCATCTACGTCGAGCTAAGAAATTTTCAACTCAAATGAAATTGGTTAAAGAAATGGCCGAGTCCAACGAGGAAATTGGGGTTATTTCTATAGATTTTATGCAGAATCTTCAATTGCCACAAATTCCGGTGCAAGAAGTTTTCTATCTTCGCCAGGTAACAGTGAACGTTTTTTGTATTCACAATAATAAAACAGGAAAAGCGACGTTTTTCTTGTATCATGAGGGTAACGGTACGAAGGGGCCGAATGAAGTTTGCTCATTTCTCATGAGATATTTTAAAGAAAACATGCCGTTAGTGAAATATCTTCATGTTTTCTCGGACGGGTGTGGGGCGCAAAATAAAAACCACACTGTGTTAAGGTTTTTTTCCGCTTTAATTTCGCTCGAAAAATTTAAAACTATTGACCATTATTTTCCTATTAGGGGTCATTCCTTCCTACCCTGTGATAGGGATTTTGCGGTGATTAAAAGAAAAATTAGAAAAGTAGACCGTATATACACCATCGAAGAATATGGACAACTGATAAAAACTTCATGTAAAAATAACCGCTTTAATGTGGTATTGGTCAATGCTGAAGACGTAATTGATTACAAAAGTTGGTGGCCAGAGTACTACAAAAAAACCATGTTATCTGCAGAATCCAGTGGCAAAAATATTCCAAGGAATCAGAAAGTTCAACTAAAAATAAGCCAATTCATGCATTTTCACCACTCCTACGAGAACGCAAACTTGGTTGTAGCACACCCTTTTATTAACGGATTAACCAATCACACCTTCAGGCTTAACAGTAATAAAAAAAATACACTAATATTGCCTGAAGCATTGGCATATCCCAGTGGAAAGATTCCGATCAATTATAAGAAGATTGTTGATATAAAAAAACTACAAAGTTATATACCGGATGTAGAAAATATCCAGGATTATTATAATGAATTGTTCAACTGGCCAACAACGACCAATAATATACGTGAAGAAGAAGATGAATGATCACACATTTCGTTTTTTTTTAATTGTAATAATATTTTTGTACTTTTTAATATAAACTACAGTGCTATGTGTATTTTTTTTTTCATTTTAATTCCTTATAAAGTTTAGTTTTAGGTGACGCTGAACAATTTATTTGAGAAACCCCATAAGTCAACCAACTTTGAGCTTAAATAGAGCTTATTCTCAATCTTTTTTTCAAAAAATATTGGATAGAAAACGTCAGCAAGCAGTATATAAATGGAATTAGGTCAGTATTTAACATGTAGAAATCTTCGTGTTTTCCTCACACAGTTTTTTCTGTTTTTCCGAAAGTTTTAGTTTTGGGACTTATGGGGTTTCTCAAATAAGTGATTCAATTACAGACTCACTAAATTCTCTAGAAATCATCTCTAAAATCTATTCTTTCCATCCTGTGGCCAAACTCATTAGACAAGAATTGCACAATCTAAATCACAGAAACATTACTTTCCTATGGGTGCCATCTCATATTGGAATCACGGGAAACGATCTGGTAGATAAATATGTATGAGAAGTCTTACAGGACGCAACTATTGAGCTCTCTCCAAAATCGTTTTTCATAGGTGATCACCACGCGACTACGGCTTGGTTATAGTCACTTTACGCATGGACATCTGATGACACGAGATCCCCAACCAGAGTGTAAGACCCCGCTAACAATAAAACCCCTTCTAGTGGAATGCCCGTTAAATAGTGGTCATACAATATTTCCGTTCACTCCTCTACGACTCTCCTACCAACTCGCAACATCGACACAGAATCGATATTGAATGAGAACATCAGCAAAGCAATAAATGACCGAAATCTACGATAAGAGGAGGCCTTGAAGAGTGTTGGCGAAGTATGATGGGAATGCGCAAGACGGTGTTAATGGATAAATACATCCATATATACTAACTATATTCTCTACAAGTTCCAAAATTCTTTGAGGCATAGTTAAGACTCATCAAAATTCTGGTGTAAAAGAATTCCGTATTTCTTGAAATTTTTGCTTTAATTCAGAGATTCTTCTGCCGGGATGTTTACAAAGCGCCTTTTTCATTTCGCGCCACAAACTTTCTATATAAGACATGTCAGGACTATTAAAAACCCATTTCAAAAGTGGTATACATCCACAAAAGGCGAATCTTTGTTTTTATATTTTAGATTTATATTATTCAAGATGGCACAAAAGAAACTTTGCCTTTCTTAATAAACTGTGCTCATTTCCAACATCACTCCTTCTCTAATTTAATATTGTAAATCAAAATAAACAATAGTCTAGTCAGTTTCTTGTATAATCAAAGTTTATCAGTTCTTGACGAACCTTCTATCGAAAAAATAAATTGTTTTTATAAGTTTTTCGCACGAGGCATATTTATTAGTTTTCATACATACATTTTGTAATATAAACAGTTGAAAGCACATTATTTAGTTAACTCAAAATATTGGTCACGCCATTTACTACAACATGCACTATAATTTATAGCTGAACTATATTTATTTTTTCATTAAGTTTTATATATCGTAATTCAAATTATAAAGAATCAGTGCCGGATTCAATAATTTTTTAACGATTTACATGAGAAGATAAATAATAATGTATACAATATCCATTGTTGGATGTAGGTGTGTCCTTAATTTATACACTATTCATTTCCTAGAGGTATACTTATTAAAATTATGAATTTTTTGCAATGGGAGTCCATTTTCAGAAGGTAAAAAAAGAAAGAAAAAGACTGACTCACGAAACTTACTTTTTTATAAAATGAATTGCCTTTTCATTTTTCTTTTTACCTTTTGTATAAATATGTGGCAGCCGTAGCTCAGTGGCTATCTTACCGGCTTAACAAGCAGGAGAGCCGGGGTTAGAATCCCGGTACTGACAAAAATGTTCAATATGTAATGCTGCTGCCACTGCTACCGTGATGGTACCGGTTAGGTAAATGGTCGTTAAGTCATGTTAGGAGTGCTTGCGCAAGCTGGAAACCCAAACACTAGACCTTAGCCAGAAGGTTACACGAACTTACTTACTTTGTATAATTATTGCTTTTCGGAAATCGTAAAAGGGCAATCAATCTTTCAGCTTTACTGTTTTATATTATGCATGTTATTCGTAAATGTAACGAAAAATGTCTTATTTCTGGAATTATAAACCACTGTTTGGAACGTTAAAGTTTGTGAAAATCGCTGAAAATATTAATTTTAGCGGTTTTTCCCTATAAATTATTGGATTAGAGCGGCATTTGATGATTCCGTTCTCGGTTCCCGTGTGGGACAGTTCATTCCGGCACTTCAAGAGTGTAATCGCATCGCATCTCGAAAACTTCTCTCGCCAATCTCAGAGTGAAATTTCAATCAATTCGCAAATTGTACGTGTACTACGCAAAACTTTTTCGAATATAGCAGAAAACTAAGAACAAAATTAATCTTTGTTAAATAAGTCTTTGTAAATTATTTTTGTAATAAATGTAAAAGAAAAATAGTTTTTAAATTATCGATTTGACAGAGTAATGGATAACCCTCGATAGAAGACTACGCTGCAATAATGAGATGTTCTTTCAGGATATTATTAATCTTTTTGCTCAGTCTTTTTTATTCTCTACATTAAGTAATATTTGTATTGTCTAAGTCTTCGATAATAAAAATATAAATACAGAACGTGCTCTATTTGTATAATTTTCTGAGGTTGAAAGTAAAGTAAAACAGAAGAAAAAACTTTCCTTTTAGATTTACTATATGTGAAGAGCTAAAAAATAAAAATACCAGCTGATATTATGACTTAATGCAAAGCATAATTCTGCAAGATTTCAACAAAATTCATTAGAAGATTTAAAATTATAAATAAATATAAAAAAAATAATTCAGAGATTCTACAGTATTTACTGCCTTCCCTCGTTCAACCGTTTCCATCTCTCTCTGTTGTCCCATTCTCCATCGTTTAGGCTTCTCTTACTTATGGCGTCGTCCACATTGTTCCTCCAGGATCTTCGAGGTCGTCCTCTTTTCCTCCTTCCTATATGGCTCCATTCGGTTATTCTCTTTATCCATTTGCTGTCGCTAGTTCTTCTTACATGTCCATACCACTTTAGTCTTTTTTCTTCTATATATGTTAGTATGTCTGTTTCAATTGATGTTCTTTGCTTTATTTCGTCACTACTTCTCCTATCCATTCTTGTTTCTATGCAGCATCTTCGCAGGTATTCCATCTCTGTTGGAACTGCTGTTTTTTTTTTGTTTATAATCCAATTTTCAGCCCCATATGTCATAATACTTCGTATTAATGTTTTATAAATCTGTGTTTTTGTCTTCCTATTTAGGTGTCTATGCCACCATATTGAGTTAAGTTGTCGGATTGCTGTTCCTGTTTGTCCTAATCTTTGGTTAATTTCTTCCTCTGTTGTTGCCTTTTTCATGATTATAAAGCCCAAGTATTTGAATTTATCCTTTCCTTTGATTGTTACGTTGTCGTCAATCTGTAGATCTTCTATGTCTTCTTCACTTGTAGATAGGGACTCTGTTTTTGTGAGGTTAATATCTAGGCAGCTTTGGTATATTTTTCTTGTAGTTTTATTTAAAATTAACACAAAGTAATTACTATTTTAATAGGAATAAGCCACAATTGAAGATTAAAATAAGTTTCTTGGCATCCACTTCGGAAATCGTTCTCAAAATACAAACATTATTAAAATAGTAATTACTTTAAAATGTCACAAGAAAATAGCTTCAGAACAATATTAAAATTAACACTGCTCGCAAAAGGTTTCTTAAAAATGGACACAGCAATCATCGTATTAATTTTACTCTTGCAATATTGTACTTGAAAAACCAAAAAACGTGCTTGAAAGTCTTTGTACGGTTACCAAAACTATACACTTTTATATTCGTCTGGTTTTCCTTTTAGGAAAATATACATACTCTATCTGATTAAAATAACAGCTATGAAAATAAACAATAAATAACACAAAAAAATTATAATCAACCTCTATAAACCCCTACGCAGCCAAGAAACATTTGTTGTTTTGTATATGATGTATATCTGAAAACAAGATCTCCCAGAATTACGAATTTCTCCGATTTCCCAGAACTAAAACCGTTCTGCGAAACAATCCATCTCTGATATATTTTCCAAGAAATCCTTTGGATTCTGGCGTCGCGGCGTCCTTGTCAACTTGCCAAAAAATCCCGACGCAACTTTTATTTTTACGAGAGCAATTTACACGTGGTCCACTTACGGTTTCATTGAGTGAACACTGACGCCATTGGCGTGCGAGAAATTATTTATTTTCTTATATGTAAACGTTTGCAAGAATCATGAAGGTTGTCCAGAATGCGCAGAAAAGGGAGACTACCTGCAGTGAATATAAAACTAGAAGCATATAATATTTACAAATATAGGAGAAAAATGTTTTTTAATCAAAGTATATCTGAGAAGACAGGATACTAATACGTACACGACAGGATGGTGGTTAAAATGCACAGTAGAATTATTAGAACTAACAGATAATAACATTAATGGTGTCCAAAATAAAACTTATTGACGTGGCAATATCTAACAAGAATAATCTGCGTGTTAAATATAACGAAAAGATCGACAAGTACAGAGATTTGGACATTCAAATACGGAGACAATGGAGAATGGAAAGGACCCAGATAGTAATAATTATTATTCTCTCTACTACTAGTGTTATCACTAAAAATCTCCTAGAAAACATAAAAAAGCTGTGTCCGAGTGAACATCTTTATAAGAACATGCAGAAAGCTATACTACTCTCGAGGAGCAGATGAGTACGAACAGTTTTAAGTAATACTTAAGCATTCTATGTCACCTAGGGCTCGATAATACGGAAAGACTTTCACCAGAGCTCAATCTTTTTGATACCGTAGGTATCTCGAATGAGTGAATTTTGCCCTTAGCGGAAATGTGAGCTGCATATCTTAAATATGGACTAAGTGAGACAGATTACGAAAAACTTACGAGGGTTCGTATTAATCAAACTGTTAAAGAAAAGAATGCTAACGGTCAAGCACTTTTGACTCGGCTCCTGGATATGTATTCCAAAATCATGATGAAATATTTCAAAGACAAAACATCTAATGCCTTGAATAGCCATTAATCACATTGGATCTTAATCTGATCGAGAATCGGTGGGCCAATGTAGAAGCTATACTTCGTAAATTACACAAAAGAAGCTGAACTTAAATTAATGCAGTAAGCACACCCACGCACATCCACACACCACACACACACACACACCCACACACTTCAAAACTGATTGAGACTGTAGTCCAAATAGCCTCGAGACCAGCAAATATCAGTAAAAGCTCATGAAAGTTATTAAAAATATTAAATACAGGTATTTAACCCTTTAAGTTTTGTGGTAGTATATTTAACACTGCTGTTAAAGGTTATTTTTCGAACCTATAGCACTGAGTACTAAGTACAAACAGTACTGTTGCAAAGAATCTTTAGTGAAATTAGACACCACCCGACTCCCCTATGCCTACACCAATCCGAAGGTCATTGAGCGGTAAAGATGTGAGCGACAGTGAGAATTTGTATAGAGTATTTTACTTGTGTTATTATTATTATAGTAGTTTATCTTGGTTTACTTTATTCATCGAAATAAGGGATAATAAACAGTGTAGTGGTGTAAAATATAGCGTGAAAAACTTTTCCCAAAATTAACTTGACAATTATTTTCCATGACAAAAACAAATTGAAAAATTGCATGTTGTAAGAATTTTAGTGTGTCTTCTAGTATTTCATATGAAAATGAGATATCTTTTGTAAGTTTTTGCGAAAAGATGTTCTGGGTGAATATTGAAACATTTTTATTCAGTGAGCGAAAAGACGAAAAGAGAATGGCAACTACTTCTTACTGCAGGACAACTGAAAGAGTTTGTGAGCGAAGGCCTGGATAATACCGATGATAATAATTATTGCCTATCAAACTATGGAGGTGATTATGATGCAGAACAATATTTCACTTGTTTCCTTTTTGGCTAAGTGCATCAATGAATCTAATATACGCACAAATATTGCTTCTAGTCCAAGCTCAAATATCGCCTTAACGTCAAACAAACCAGAATACCATCAACAAACTCATTCAACTTTTAATTTCCCAGGTGGCGGTGAACGAGAGCAAGGGGCAGAGCAGGGATGAACTCTGTTGTCGTCGAGAAAATCCAGCTAATCGAAATATAATACCGCGCACGAAAGAGAGAACTCTAAAGAAAAATTCGTACAGAAAAAAAAGGCATTGGAGAGAACTGTATGATAAGCTGAATGAGGACATCTTTGGCCAGGGATATAGGATCGCTATGAAAAAGTTCGATGCGTATCCCTCATACGAAATGCTATTAGACAAACCTGGGTGGCTTTTGGAGCACATGAATGTATTGCTTGAAGCACAGACATTTCCTGAAGCTTGGAGAACATCAAGGATGGTACTGCTTCCCAAAACTGGGGAGAAATATCGCCCCATATGCATCCTCCCATGCATTGGAAAGTTGTACGAGAGGATGCTACGAGGACGGATCGACAACACTCTGTAGTGGAAAGAGGTGATGCGGGCATTAGAAGAGAGGGAGTGTCCTAACTATCTAATGAATGTGATGACGGATTATCTTTCTGAGAGAAAGATCATGTTTGAGAAGGCACGCTCATTGACGTAACGGCTGGAGTCCCACAGGGATCGGTCTTGGCTCCGACGCTATGGAACCTGGCATATGACGGGGTCATGAACTGCAAATATGGAGAAGATATAACCCCCTTCGCATTTGCAGACGATTTCAGTGTGCTGGTAGTAGCGCGGGACGAGCCGGATCTCCGATTTCGGGTAAGACATATAGACAACGTCGTGAAAGACTGGATGACAGATCACGGACTAGAACTCGCAGCAGAGAAGACCGAAGCCATTATTCTAAAGGGTAAACGGAAAAGATAAGGGACAGAACTCCAATGTGCAGGGGTACAACTAACTTCAAAGAAAAGCGTCAAATATCTGGGAGTGACACTACACCAATATGGCGGATGGGGGGAGCAGAAGGCAGCGAAGAGTGCGGCTGCGATGGGGAGAGTGATGCTTAACACTGAAGGACCCAAATCAGAAAGGAGGAGGGCCTTACACCCCTCAAATTACAAAGATAATTTCGGTTTTTTTTCAGATAACTTATTAACTCATATTTGATATCACAATTACCAAAAATAAGCGTCTCAAAAAGAAAAAATGAGTTAAGCGCCTTAACGTGTCAAAGTAGGTACGCTAAAAAAATTTTAAAAGCCAATATTACCTATTAAAACAATTTAAATTGTATTTTTTGTGTTCTTTCAAATATAATTAATAAATGTATATTTCAAATATTAATTTGTTTTGACATAATACTGTATATTGGTTTTTTGAAATGTACCTAATTCAGTCATTTCAAAAATAACACCATAGGACGCAACAATTCCACCTTCTAGAACTCCGCGGGTACGCTCATGGCGAAATCGCCGGTGCCAACGAATAGATGGTCTGAATTAAGATAATACAATGGGTGTACGTTTGCCAGGGAACATGACTAGAAATCCTTCTGGGAATCGGAGTAGTCTGAATCAGACTTAAGTTATGTGTAATTATAAGAATGCGGGATGTCGATGTTTCTAAACAAAACACATCAGCTGAGGGTCGATCTCGTAAAGGACGTTTCCATCTCTTTAATTAGAACAAAAGAAATACGAGCCTGTTGTTGTTTTAGTCTACTGAGTTAAATGAATACTTATTTTTTTATACTTACTTTTTTTTCATGCAGGTAATAAATAATAAACTATTTCATTGCACCTACAATAGCATAACCTACAATATTAGATCTCCCCATAATTCTTCAGTTTATAATCTATTTTGAAATTTAGTATTCTTTATATAGTCTATAGTCTTTTTATAGTCTATTAAAAAGATTAAAAAGAGGAAGAAAAGGAAATTGCCATCTCTTATAACAACCATACTTAAAGAATCCAAGAATCGCTAGATAAATGAGGCGAGATATTTCGTATATTATTTTTAAGTATATTCTTTATATCCTTTTCATTTTACGCCAGAACATTTAGTACCTACTCCTTTAAAGACTAAATGGTGCATAACATCTCAATTTTCTTGCAAAACCACATGGGGAGTTATTAGATTTTAAACTTGCGATTTAATTTTTGGACTATCCTTTTAAACTTTGGGCAAAGTGGCATGGGGGCTACCAACGATTAAATCTGGGCACGGTAATAAAAAAAGAACATGTAATATGAAAATTTTGGACTGGATATCGAAGAGGATAACGTTTTGCTAATAGACACCTAGAAAAGCATTATATATAACAATAAAATATTGAAAACTTGTGTTTTCAACACTTCCACAAAATTTATTATATCTTATCACTACAGCTGTTTTAGCAGAGTGGCTTTCTCAAGTGATCTATTGTTGGTATGTGTTAACACTTTATAGTCTTTAACTGAATAGGTATTTTTTAATTTGTTAATTTCCATAGAATCTAACAAAGATATCTTAAGGCCTTTATTTTGTATGTGAAGAATTTGAAATTCGTCATTACAAGAATGATTATTGTCTAGAAGGTGAAATTTGTACGTAGAAGCTGTTTTTCTATTATTGAAAGCCCTTTTATGTTCTGCTATACGTGTTAAAACTTCTACCAGTTTGACCGATGTAAGTTTTTGGGCAGTCGCCACATTTAAGTTTGTATACACACTGTGTAAGTGCTTTTTCTATCGGAACTTGTTGTTTTTAATATATTTGCTTAAGTTGTTGTTTGTTCTAAAAGCTGGTGTTATTCCTTTCTTTTTTATGAGTTTGGCTATATTTGTTGATATCTTGCCTGTATATGTAATCGAGCAGAAGATACTAGGTTTTTTCTCTTGCGGTGGAAATACTAATTTCAGGGCTTTCTTATGTAGTTGACTTTTCGTTGGATTAAGAATTACTCCTCATTTGTTGCACCACTCGACTATTAGGTCGAGTTGTGCCTATGTTTTCTCAAATACAGAGTGTTCTCTACAGGTGGTCCTGAGGAGAGCAGGGCCGTGTCATCAGCGTATAGCAGGATACTTTCAAACGAGGTATGGGGGAGTGGGAGGTCACTGTATAGAGAATTGGCGCTATTATTGAGCTCTGTAGCACTGCTACAAGAGGAGTGAAGGAGGTGGATAACTTGTCAGCGACTTTGACTCGTATAATCCGAGCAGATAAGTAGGATCGAATTATTCTCAGGCACCACGTCGGAGGAATTCCTCATTGGCATCGGGCTTAGACAAGGAGATCCTCTCGCCCCCCAGCTATTTAATTTTGCACTGGAACATGCGGTATGGAAAGCTCAACCACAACTGACAAACGGATTTGCCGCCCAAGGATCAAAAATACTATTGGCGTTTGCGGATGACGTGGACACAATTGCACAATCCACCAGAGATGCAAAAGAAGTTTTCACCCTATTCGAAAACGGAGCCAAGGAAGTTGGTCTGAAGGTCAACGAGGACAAGACCAAGTACATGGTGGTTACGAAGAACCCTAGACCAAGGGTTAGACAAAACGTAACAATCAACGAATACAACTTTGAAGACGTCAAAGAATTCAAGTACCTGAGAGCGATCATAACATCTGAAAATAAATATGAAAAGGACGTGGCAGACCGGATCATTGCAGGAAACAGGGCATATCACTCATTAATGACCGTAGTAAAATCAAAAATACTCTCAATACCAGCAAAAATAAGAGTGTACAAGACAATAATTCGTCCCACAATAACGTATGGAAGTGAGACATGGACTCTGAACCAGCGAGAGACGACAAAATTACTGGTACTAAAAAAAAAGATACTGCGGACTATCTATGGGCCTTGCAAAGAAGAGACAACAGGAGAATGGAGAAGGAGACATAACGCTAGAATACTACACAGTATATGGAGATGAAAACATAGTACGCTACATTAAAGCAAACCGAATAAGATGGGCGGGCCACGTACGGCAGAAGGTCAGTTGGTCGCCCAAGAAAGAGATGGAAGGACGCAGTAGCCAGTGATCTACGCAAAATGGGAATACAGCAATGGGAAATGGCTGCTCAGGACTTACAACAATGGAGGGAAATAGTAAACGCGGCCAAGACTCACATAGAGTTGTAGAGCCAAATGATGACGATGATGATGATGAACGGAAGGGGCAATAAGGCTCGACCAGTTCTAAATCCAAATTGGAAGTTTGGGATGCTGTATATTTCTAGGTGTTTTACTAGTCTTTCCTTAAGTATCCTTTCGTAGATGTTGCCTAGAGTGTTAAGGAATAATATTGGTCTGTAGGATTCAGCACTGGTTGGTGGTTTCCCTAGTTTCGGAATCATGATGATAGTGCTGAATACTTTAAGTAGGAAAGTATTCCAGCTATAAGCAGTCATTGATAATTTCGACTAGAAGCGGGAAGATGGATTCTGGATTTGTTTCATCTCCTGTGTATGCCATCTGAGCCAGGGGTTGTGTTGGCTACACAGTCTCCTGACGGTGTCTAAGTTCTCCAGCTCGAAGCGGTTACTAGAAATGAAGATCTGGGATCCTTTCTCTCGACCGGTCCTTGTGACAGTGCTTCTTGTGATTGGCCCTGTACGTTTACAGGTAAGTTGGGTCCTAATTGCCTGATTTATTTTTGTACTCTTCTTCAACACCGTTTTAAAAGTTTATTGGAAGCCTTTGAGCATCATTTCTTTGGTTTAGATTGTTGGGATTTTTTTCAATTTCTATGGCTTCTTTGATTTCACGTTTTCTTTAAATTTCAATGTTAGCTAGGATCGTCGTTTGGTTCAGGTTTATTGTATGTCCTGTGTTTTAGACATGTTGTGCAAGGGACGACATTTTTTCTCTCCTTTCGATGTAATTTTGATGTTCTTCTCGTCTAACTTGGACTCTTCGATTGGTCTGTCCGATGTACGATTTGTCACAGTCTCCACATAGAATCACGTATACTGCTTGATCTTCTAACGATATTTTTGTTTTTGCAGATGGTAAAATATGGTTTCTATTTTGTGTTTTCTTGTCTGTATATTTTTATATCTGGGATAATTCGATAAAATAATACCAACTGGCTAATGTTTAGCTTTATCAGAGAAGATCAGGAAAAGTCGAAAAAAAGGACACGGTTCATTATTTTAAATTTAATTGCTAAAAGCTTCAATTATTTATAGTAGCATTATTGTTAAATAGATTAGCGCCTTTTAGAGACCATATCAAGAAAAAATATGGAATTAATGTAAATCTTTCAATCATCTCTGTTTAAATAAACCTACAAGTTTGAGGTAATTCAAGTTTTATTACAAATATATTAAAAATATAATATTATTGTGGCAAAACCCAAGTATCTGATTCTTAAGTAAATATTTAACAACTAAAACGAAAAAACCCACAAAATATGCGTTTTTACTATGTTTTAAAATGTTTTCTGCTCTTAACCCAGTTTTATTAAAAGTAAACATAAATGTTTTTATATTTTCCTTTGTAAATAAACCGTCTCTGAGAAAGTCTACTGTTGACAGTGTGTTTCTGGATGCGAGATTTATTACGATTTTCTTTCTTAAAATATATACAGTTTATGCACCACTCATTTCAATATTTAATGGTGTGGAAAAGTTCTTCATATAAACATGTTGTCGTCATATTTACTATATTATGGTCAACCATCGTTTACGTTTGAAATTTCAGAAATAATTTCGAGTAAATTTTATGAGCATTTAAAATCAGAATGCAAATAGAAGTGCTCCAAGTTAGAAACCCAGAAATAGTCATTCAATTTCATAAAAACGAGAACAAAGACAATAGAAGACTACCAACCCTTTAACAGTTAGTGGCAAGCCACTTACAGTACGATCCACAGGCTTCTATAGATGCTACCTACCCCCTCCAAAATAAGATCCAAATGGCTCCAATATGTGCCACTAACTGTTGCGAGCTGCTATCTAATTTCTAAAGCACGTGTAGCTGGTCTACGCCAAGGAAGGTTTCTTAGACTATTTGTTCTATTTATATTTGGTTATATTTTGTGTTCTGAGAACTTGTGATGTTATTTTATTTTTGTTGCAGAAAATGACTTCAAATAAAGACAACATCAGTATCGAGAAGCTAGAACGGTTTTCTGCTGATCAACTGTATGAGTTTATTGTGATGGCATTTTAGATGATCTGGCTGACATATCTGACATTGGAGGAGGGGACTACGACGCCGAAGACAATGTGATAGTCTCTACACTTAGCGCGGTTCTGGAACACCCCGTTCTTCTAATGTTTCAACAACTGATTCATCTAGAGCTTCGACACCTGGCCCGTCCCGTCCTTTCAGGCAGAGAGTAAGAAATAAAATTTTATTAAATTTTGAGAAATCACGATCAGATATTGACTATGATTCGAATGACTCAGTTGGTGACAAATCCCCGAAAAGAAAACTTCAAAAAGGCGTTTTGCTTCATCTTAGTCTAGTTCGGACGATATCATTATAGAACATTTCGATTTGTGAGAACTCGAGATCCGACCGATGCAAAGCCAAACCATATTTTCAGAAGATCAACTCGAGAATGAAAAAGATCATATGCTACCTGGCGCCACTAATTTAGGAACTGATTTTTTGATGAAATAGAATCAATTAATAAAATAGAGGTGTTTGAGATGTAGTGCTACTGGAAAATGTTCCTGGAGTACACACACTAGTAACGACGAAGTCCTCAGACTGTCAAATAAAGGTCGGAAGGTTCTAATATCATCAAAACGAAAAGTTACTTTGTAGAAAAGTAAGACGACGAATATTTTTGATAACAGATTAAAAAGATAAAACAAACTATTTAATTCTCACAATCTATTGAACGTCTACAGGATAAATAACCTTTGTGCCTTCAACTCTTTCCACAAACCTCTCTTCTGGGCGTATACAGTTGTTTTTCCCAGAAAGGAAGTCCAGGTCTTCTTTGTCCAATTCATGGTATCCATTCAGTTGTTATTTTTGAGTATCTTAACCACGTGCACTGTCCATCTCCTCTTTGATTTTACCACTGTTTGCACTTTGTCTGTGGCATCAAAATATGTCCAGGTTTGTGCAATAGCCTCCTCATTTGATCTAAATTTTTTGGGAACCCTTTTTCTTGTTCTTTTGAATATTCGTTTCTGAGCAATACGTTCGAGCAGTTCCTGAGGGCCAGATCTGAAGACTGTGGTAGCTGTGGAAGTAATCAAAATGGAATTCATTTATTTTAGTAATTGTTCCCATCAACTTGTGCCAATTATGCATTGTCTTGGTAAAATAGCACTTGTTCTGCACACAATATTAAAAAAATCGATAAAAAGTACTGTCCCATCCTATAGACAAATCTTCAGTAACCGCTTGACGAGCATTTGTAACTTTTTTATCTTGTAAAACTTTTCTTACAAAATGTCCTTCACTAATAGGGATTTTCACAAGAAGTCACGTCAAATTGTTAGGCTCCACTCCATTTCTCATGTTAAAACGTCAAGTATTATGTCAAAAGCACGTGTTCCCATATTTCTCATGTCTTCATCTTCACCACTTCAGTCGTCCATTTTTTTGTATACTCGTTAACACACTTCACGCACAGGGTCCCTTCGCTAAACGATACTTTATGGAACTACAGAAGTTTCACCAAGTCATGAAGTGTTTGCCCCAGTTTGTTAATAAATAAATTTTTGCTTGAGCCCGATCTAGTTGAGTATCAGGATGGTGTCTGTGTGCTACCACCATTCTGAATACTAAACGGTGCTTTATGACCTAGGCTACTCGTTAGAGCCCCTTGGTTTCTTAGCAACTCTGTTACGAGGGGGGTTATTGTATTCTTCCGAGGTCTCTTTTTATCCTCGGGTGTTGCTGATTTGGTTTTCTTGGGATTTGCTATGGTCCATGTCCCAGCAGACATTTTTGCTTTTTTCCTCATCTTCCTGTGTTGAGCTCTAGAGAGGCGTTATTTGAGACTTATTTATTTATTTTTTAAATTTAAAAATCCGAAATTATATTGTAAGATTTAGAATTTTCAAATTGTAAAAAATAATTCTTTGGTGTATGTGTTAAAAAGTAATTCTAGCGTACTAACGAGATCAGGAATTGTGTTTTGATCGAAACACCTTAGAATGTTTTGGGCTTTCTCTCCTAGTGATTGACTTTTACTTAATTTTATTTATAGTTTATAAGAAGAGAGTTTTAATTATATTATTTGTAGATTTGTACATATTTAAATTAAAAATTTGAATCACTTTGAATTGAATCACAATTTGAATATTTTTTCTAACAAGATTCAGTTATCAAAAGTTAAAATAATATCTTATTTTCTTTAAAAAGTTTTAAAAAACCACTCCACTCTTTCATATTTTAGAAGCAGTAATAGCACCGACATGGCCGCTCTCTAGTGGTACAAATAAGGAACTAAAATCTTGACCAATTCTGCTTCTTTTTTATAACATGTGTATAACCTTTGTCGAGAGTAAAAAATGACAGTGAAAGATCCTTCTATAAGCGTCTACAGTCCATCTAATTTACTTACCGTTGCACGTCATTATCATTGACAGAGATCGAAATTGACATGGTTGCCAAAGTATAAAAATAATTCTGAATCCATTTTAAATCAAATAGGTCACATAATTATTGCAAAAGTGGATTATACAACAAAACAAATTAATATTTAATGTAAATAAATAGAAATACAAATTATTGAAATAAAACACACTAATTTTGTTCTAAAAAGAACAAAATAGGTAAAAAGGTAAATAAAAAAATTCTTAAATAGGTAAAAATATGAAACAAGAGGTATTTACTTAAAATTCAAAATAATAAAGTACAAAAGTGTCAACACCGCAACTGTCAAATAAGTGTTACCAATTTATGCCAAAATATCACCTTCGTTCGATTACAGTTACAGTGTGTTCCGAACAAATGTTCTTCATAAAAACGCTTTATACAAATTCAATGAAACATATTGTGTATTTCTTTAAGTTAACATTAATAGAAATCTTTAAATATTATATCTACGCGTATATAATAAAATATGTCTAGTGGCTTTAATGCCAGTGTACTCGGCAAAGTGTTTCTAAAAAATAACACACCTACCGCCCAAATATTTCGTGTTGGTCTCATGTGACCTCACCGGCTATGACGTGGATGACGTGCAACGATAAGTAAATTAAATGAAGTATATATTCTTTGGTATTTATAACACGTAACACAAAACACGTTGCACCTCCTCCAAAGCGTCAAAAATAAGCTTAGCGTTTTCTTATGATATTAAACATACTGAATGAGGCCGTTCAGGGTTGGCCTATTTACTTATAAGAATCATTTAGAAGGAGATATGTCAAAATACGAAAGTTCTCACTGGACACACTGTATGCTTAATTTTCAAAAGCCTCTTACCTACCGTGTTTCAGTTTACAATTTTATAGCCATAAAATTTTTATGGAACAATTATCGATGGAGAAGTTCGTAATGAGTAAATAAGTGTCAATTAGAAATGAGTTCGAACAATTTTATTATGCGTGTTGGTAAAATGCAACAAAGTCGCTTAATTGTCTTTTACGTGACACAAAGAGTCGCTTCTAATATTCTATCGACTGCGGCAGCTCAGTTAAGTACCGATCCGATAAAAATGAGAATTTCTCGTCGTTCGTTTAATAGAAAAACTCCCGTACCTGACCGGACTCGGAGCCGAGACTCACCGTTGTGCTATCAAGGCGATATATGGATCATAACAATAAAGCAAACATTTTACTTTTAGACTGGGAATTTTCATGTTCTATGTGGTAATATTTGCACAGTATATTACTTGTGATTATAATATTCGAAGGAAAAGATCTGCTTATGTTTTATAAATAATTTTTATAGTATTTCTGAAATTTTATATACGGAAGTTATATATACTAATACTTTTGGGTACGATCTACACTAACTACAAATACTCGACGTTAGTAGCTAAGAACAGCTTGCTACGCAAGACAAAGCATGCATAAATATAGACTTACCGGCTCTTCTTCTTGCTGCTCGATTCTAACATCCGGATCGCTCAGTATATTCTTCTGCAACTTGCGGTGTTCATGGTACGACAAATCTTGCAGACTGCCATACCCCAGCTTGTCTCCCACGTCAAAGTTGTTCTCCAAATTGTTGAGTTCCTCGCAACTGTAGTTCGGTTTTAGTCCGTAGACCTTCGGACTCAGTTTGTGGTGTATTAGATTTCTGTTGCATTTGTCGAGATTGTCGCAACTGCTGACTTTAAGGTGTTTTTTGTGCTTTTTAGTTTCGAACGGTACTTTAAAAATACTCAGTAGGTTGGAGAGTTCGTTGCTTTTTGAGCTGTGCATGGAAATGTCGTCGAATGAGCCGCTTTTACTGTCTAGATTTGTAGCGAACTCTTTTACTGATAACTTCTGAGGGCTTTCCGGACAATCGACTGCTCTTTCTCTAAAACCTTCCTCGATTCTCTGGGTATTGTCATCAGAACTATCGGATACTTTTACACAGACTTTAGGCTTGATATTCTCGATGTTACTGTTGGTTTCTGGTTTAGCTTCACAGGCTCTGATGTTATTTAAATTATTAAGCAGTTTTTTATCTACACATTGAGGTTCAGCTCGAGAGAAGACGTTTTGCTGACTATTTTCGAAAGGCACGTCCAGGCCTTCCAGTGGCAAGTTTGCGGCATCTATTCCGAGCGGTCTATTTGAGTTTGATTGGAGAGGGAAAGGACGGTGCTGGGGGAATTCGACCACCAAAATTCTATCGCTTATATTGCCACAGTCATCTCGAAAGCCTGCAACAATAGAGAAATGCTTAAATAATAATACTGACCCATCCAAAAAAATAAAAATTTGAGCAGGCATTGAAACAAGCTTCCCTTTTTTTGGATACTCAGTCATCCCAAACAAGGAATTCAAATTATCACGTAACTTGTTTACAATGTTTTGTTATCTTGAAAACACAAATTTCAAGAAAATAAGAACATCTAAAAGCGTCTAACTTTTGTTTCTTATGTAGAAGAGTTACTTCTCAGCGATATAATAAAATTCTTAACCAAAATCTTTCAAAGACAAATTGTATTAAACTTTATGTGACATATTTTTAGTTGTTTGCGGATTCGTGTATTATTGGTATATTGATAGTCATTGCAACATACTCTAACAACGTAAAGTACACACGGAATTCTGCTTTATTGCGAAAAATGCTGAAGAACAACACTAGCTCAGAAAAAGCTTAGCACTATATCGGTATACTAACGGTTTTTTGCTTTGTTTAAGCATCTCAAGTATTAAATTCATAATTGTGTCCATTTTATAAAAAATCTGCCACTAAGAGAGCATCAAATCTAAAGCAAGTTACTTAAATATAGTTAGGCAATTAACGCAACACAGCTTTGAAGAACATGTAGACAACTCTAATAGAGCTTCTTGTGAACTTAGCGATTACTCTACAGCAAATGACACTGAATGCAATGAAAATGTAGGTACTTCTTGAGATTTTTACTCAAGAATATAATTCCCAAATATGATCCATACTTGTGCATTGATAATAGATCTATTCAGAAGTTGAGGTAATGAAGTTCTTGGAACTAATCTTGGATCCAAAACTAACTTGGGAACCACATGTAAACAAAGTGAGTGCAAAATTAAGTATACCCTGTTACATCATAAGAAATCTAAGAGACGCTGTATCTTTTGATGTTCTGTTATACTTTGGTTTAGTACAGTCAACCATTCAATATGAGTTGATCTTCTGGGGTTCTTCTGCATACTTGGATAAAGCATTCATAGTTCAAAAGAAGGTAATAGAGCCATGTTCAATGTGCCTCCAGCAGAATCTTCCAGACCACTTTTTATAAAGGCAAATATATTACCCTTGCCTTGTCAGTATGTACATACATCAATTGATAGTGTATGATAAACTAAATAAAAACAATGATGTACATTCTTATAATACCTGACAAAAGGATAATATACATCACCCATTCTCATGTTTGGGAGTGGCACAGCATACTCCTGACTATATTGGAGTGAAATGTTTTACCAAGCTCAGTGACATATTGGGTGCCGATGTGAATTTGCGACTGAGCGACTCTGTTCGTTTTAAATCAAAAATAAAAATTTTTTACAGCTTAAGTGAGTTTCTTGAAATTTAAATACTTGTAATGTCCTGTATTTAATGTAATGTTTTGAAAGTTTTTAATATGAAATGTAATGTAATGTGTATATACATTCATATTTGACTTGTCTGACAAGCTTGCAGAAGGCTTTCAGCTTCTCCAGGTTTTATGATGAATAAATTGTATTTGTGTTATAATTAAAAATAAGAACAAAAATATTAGAGTGGAGTGGACTCAAACATGAGTGAGCAGAGCCGAACGAACTTAATGATTCTCTTTAACAACTCTAAAACTACAGCTTGACATTAAATAACACAGAATATCTAGGTATAATGACTTATAAGTAAATGCTTTTTGTAGTTTTCACATAACTTTTAACTCTGAATCTGCCAACAAGTCTTCTCCTTATTCTTTTCATCACATTTTTATGTTTATTCTTTTCCTGAAGCAAAAGTCCCATTCTCTTGAATTAGGGGTCAACATGTGTCCTTCATTTTTTCATATTCTTATGCCTTTTTTTAAGTACTAGAGCCTTGAAACTTAGTACATGGTTACGCAATTGAACTGTTACCAACTTCACATCGATATATCTGGCAAATCGATAATGACAGCTGGTTCAAAGTTGGCCTGATAACACTTCAGTATGTTTATAAACCGTCAAAAACATTAGCATTTAAGTTTTATACATACAACAGAAGTTATTTGCAATGGAATTTAAACATAATAGTGTGTTTGCGTTATATTTGGCTGGAAAATTACAACCAGCTATTGTTCGTCAGCTCAAACACCTCAAAGTGAATAAAATGTTTGTGTATCGCACCATAACTCGTTATAGTGATACTGGTAGCATTGCCAAACGCTATGGTGGTGGACGAAAAAAAAAAACAGCAACATCACCTGAAATGGTTCGAAAAGTGAAAGGCTCGACTTGAGCGAAATCCACGTCGTAGTAGTAATCATATGGCCAAAGAACTGAAAATATCCCAGCGAAGCATGCAACGAATATTGAAAAAGGAGCTCAAGGTCAAGCCTTACAAGATCCAAAAAGCGCACAATCTTACACCAAAGCAAAAAAAAAGTTCGGTTTGAAAGAGCAAAGGAATTGTTACGCCTGCGCCAACGTGGCGAATTTCCGAACATAGTGTTCTCTGTCAACAGGTTCTTCTTCTTCTAATATTCGTATTCCTCTTATTTTACTTGAAGAAAAGAAGGTCTAGAATCTTGAAACTGAATTACGTGAGTTTTTTCCTATATACTCTTTTAAAGAAGTCCATTGAATTTAGAGTCCTATATGTATTTTCTTCCTCTTTTCTAAAGCATGAACTTGTTGAGATTTTTAAGATGTGATCTAATTTGTAATTTATGAAGTAGTAGAAAAGCTATGACTTTGCATAATTAAAAATCCACAAAAAAGTTTAGTTAAAAAATTTAGAGCTTCTTTATCTATAAATAAATGCTTATTGTTCAGTTTTACAAATTTGTTTTGTTAATGCTTAATTTCACCTATTGATTCCATCCAATGACTGGCTCCAGTGGTAATAATGAATAATATCAAAAATAAGAACAATATTATTTACAAATACTTCTATATTAGTAATACTTCTATACTAGCAAATACTAACCTATTCCTGAATCTGAATTGCTGGATGCACTTGGCTGAGGAGAATTAGCTACCAAAGGACCAAAGTTTTCACCAGTTTTATCACCATTTTGTAGTTTATACATATTTTGAATGAGACTAACAACATAAAGCGCACTTCCAGGAAACTCCATACAGTATCCATTGACAGTATTTCTTGTACAAGTAATTTTAAAGTTTTCTGCTCTAGATTGGTGAGCAGTATGATCTATTATTTTTGGATCTATGACAAATACATGACAACTATTTGAAATTTCGATACTTTCATTGATATTCTTTTTGTCGGCTGAATTCCAGGCATTGTCATTATTGTCATGGAATCTTGTCTCACTGACAGCTGTAGTTACCAGTCCAAAGTATCTAGACTCCTTATCTGCAGTTGATCCAACATATACTACTCTACTAGTTGGGTATATGGCAAGAATTTGATTGGCAGAGTTCTTTAAAGTAAGGCAAGTGGGCAAGATTGTCATGAGGATTGCAGTTGGTGCTCTTTTTTCCTGTCTTAATTTCCTAATACAACTACAAACTGTCTGTAATCTAGAGTTTGGCAGTAACTGTTTAGGCATTTCAATAGTTCCCAAATAACCAACCAATGCCTTGTATTCTATAGGACCAGCTTCATCTTCCATAGGAATGTTGAAATGTCTTTCTGGAACTGGGGCGGTATAATTACACCTAAAAATACAAAAAGTTTTAATAAATCAATAGCATGTGTTAATCTTGATAGACAAATGTAAAAAAACCAATGAAGTATCTGTGTAATATGTAAAATAAGTAAAAATTGTTGTCCTACGATATTTTCTTATATATCTAGACAGTAGCGCACCTTGAGGGGGGGGGGGTTTGGTTGGTCACCGAAATTTTTTTATGGTGCTACTCCCATTTTCAGTCCTTAAAATAACAGTGTCGGAATAGGGCCCGGGGGGGTTTAACCCCCCAAAATCCCCCTGGGTACGCCACTGTATTTAGATCTATAATAGCCAATGTATCAGATAAAATTTTGTGTATGAGATTGGTCAATCACAGGGTTTAAATAAGTTTGACAGATATATTGTCTATTAAAGTTTAAATCTTTGTACAACTCTCATACTTTCTGAATGAAAAGTGGGATTTATGAACTTCAGAAAGTAGTTAAAAGTATTTGAAGTGATCTTTACAAATTAATATTAAAACTGTTATTTGTGACTCAGAATTTGCTTAAGAATACAGAATAAGTTTATTATGTTGTGAAGTTTTGTTAACTAGAAATAGATATTGATGTATTGGAATATTTATTTGATTTATTGATCAAGATTTACTTTTTAAGGTTTTCTAAATACAATTTCTAACTTATGCAGAATAAGTACCTTATTTTTTGAATATAATACTTCATCTACTTGTGTTATTTAAAATACTTCTGTAGGTAAACAGTATTCATTTTGGTAGGGTCTAGCAAAAATGCACTTTACTAAAGAGCAACATATATTCAACTATTGAAAAACTAAATATTTAGGCTCAATAAACAGATTATAATCTACCATAACCTCAGTTTCAAGACCTCTAAGTTTGTTATTAATCAAGATTTTACAAGAAATAGATAGTTTGAAATAGGTAGCTGAAAATATAGGGCCCTTATAATGTATTAAACCTAGTAAATGTATTGATTTAGTATAATCTGTTACTATAATAACAGTATTTTTAAAAAAATTATTACTTATATGCTATATCTTTACTGAGAATTATAGCCAAATATTGAAGTTCTCCTAGGATAAGTTGTAAGGATAATTAAAGTGGTGTGAGTGAATAACCTTATGTAAGAAAAATGCTTAATTTTTATCATTCTCTAGACTTTTGCACATTTTCCCTGGTACACATTAGTGCATTTATCTTATGTCACTTTAGCAGTACATACAAAGTTTACTATGATTTTAGGTATAAAACAAATCACCTCTAAATTTATAAATGGCAGATGCATCTGGTTTATTATCTTACATTTTTAATAGTTATATCTTGGTATTTTGTATACAAAATTATATAATAAAAAATGGATTGAAGAATCAAACAGTTTGTATGTCCAATGGGTCAAAGACCCTTCAAAAAAGTAGTTATAGATGCAATTTTGAAATCTTACCCTACTCTATCAGGAAGATTAGCTGCCATTTGCTTAGATACATTCTTAAGTTCTACTCTATTTACTTCCTTTCTAACTCTAGGCTTATGAGTATATTTAGGCTTCCTAGTAGTAACCATTCTGCTGCATTCTAACTCTTCATCACTGCTGTCTGAAAAGTAATTTTCGGCTATGGTCATCTTTATGGGTCCTATACAATTTCCTATGAGACTCACAACTGCATCATGAGTGATTTTGGAGACAGAAGTTCCATTAACTGATATTAAGAAATCTCCTGCCCTAAGACCAGCTTGATCTGCAGGAGAGTTGGCTACTATACAAGACAAAATGCAGGGTTGTTGTCCAGAGATTGTGAAACCAAAACCATTTGGACCTCTCATAACTTCAACTGTTTTTATGCCATAATTAGGTCGTTTCTTTCTTCTCCTGTTAGGATGCATTTTACTTTTAAAACTTAATTAAAACAACAGAAACACCCGTATTTTAAGTACAACCTAAAATTATAAACACAAAACTTCGAGTGTACTTTCTCTACACGTCATTTATTCAATAAAAAAACCACATTCCTAACATATTTTTTGAAATGCCCCTAGGGAAGATGCTAGATGCATACTTTAAATTATTACTTCTTGCGTCGAATTGTTTACGTCTGGTATAAACAACTTATAAAGCTTACTTCTTATATCTCTGAAAAAAAACTACTTGTCAAAATTCCAGATCCGGAATAAAAATTATTTGTATGTTATAAGAAATTAGATTGATTTCAAATTAACAATGTTCTTAGTATTTTATTTTGATACATTAAAATATATAGTATAACATGAAAAATTAATTTTTGGCATAAGTAATTTTTATTTTAAAGAGACAGACTTTTAGGTTAGGAGTTAGAAGAGGTATGTAACCTCCTCATGTCATAAATAAAAAGTCATAATAAGTAAATAAAAAGTGAAAATATCAACAAAAGCAGTCCTGATTTAAAAACATGAGTAGTATTTATATTCTAGAACCACAAACGTCTGGAAAGGTTTGTTCATATCATATTAGTACATTATTTTTATTGATAGTTTTTATTTTAATTTTTTAATATTTTTTAGGTTCTTTTAAAAACCACTGTTGGAGATATAGACATAGAATTATGGGCCAAAGAAACCCCAAAGGCTTGTCGAAATTTTATACAGCTATGTTTAGAGGGATATTACAATAATCTTATCTTCCACAGGGTAGTCAAAGATTTCATTGTACAAGGAGGAGATCCAAATGGAGATGGTACAGGTGGTGAGTCCATATATGGAGAACCCTTTAAAGATGAATTCCATCAGAGGCTTAAATTTGCAAGAAGAGGGCTAGTAGCAATGGCCAATGCTGGAAAGGATGATAACGGTTCTCAGTTCTTTTTTACTCTAGGTCCTACACCGGAATTACAGAACAAGCACACAATTTTTGGGAAAGTTACTGGCGAGACAGTTTTTAATATGCTAAAATTAGAAGAGGGGTTAGTTGAAGATGAAAGGCCTGTTTATCCCAATAAGATCATTAAAGCTGAAGTTTTGAATAATCCTTTTCCAGATATTGTACCAAGGATACAAAAGGTTGAAGTGAAAGAAAAACAGAAGAAGGAGAAAAAGGCTGGAGTGAAGTAAGTAGTTAAAAGAGTTGTAGATTTGAGAAAAACATGAATTTAACTGTGATGAATAAATTTGAGGATATGATTGATATTTTTAAAGAAGTCAAATTATCTATACTCAAATGAAGATAAGACAGATTTACCAACATGTATAGATATTTATTGTGGTTTTGATGTTTTTGGAAAGGCATTAAATCAAATATGCCTTAAGAGATGGTAGGTGAACATGAATATATACTCTTACAAATGAGAAGATGTAATCAAGGAACATTTTTTATAGTTTAAAAAATACAAAAGTAATCGCATAAAGGTAAGAGGGTGAATAGACCTTGATTCTGATGCCAGTAATCTCCAAACACAAACACAATTATTTATTTGTATAATTTATTATTTTATTTAATTATTTTTAGGAATTTCAAGCTATTGTCATTTGGTGCTGAAGCTGAAGAAGATGAGGAGGAATTTACCAGAGTGAATAAAAATTTGAGTGGAAAAGGAAAATCAACTCATGACGTTTTAGGTAATAACTCTTTATTCTCATTCATGTTTTTTGTTATGTACTTATATATTGGTGGTAGTCCTAATGAATGACTTTATCTACTACATTGTTGAACAGTGTCAATTCATTTTACTCCATCGTTTGCTTTTTCTCTTTAATTATGTAGTCCTGTTTTTCTCATATCGATCTATCTATATGTTATACTTAGTAAAACCAAAGTGTAATGGATCTCAAGTTAGCTTATTGCTCTAACAAATAATTGAATGTTTAATATTGTGACTCAGTGTCCTAACAGTGTAGTGGAATTTTATTTAATACATTTAATAGTGTATCCACTAATCTGAAGATGTCGAATATCTAAATAATGTACCAAGTCTCTGTTTATACTTAGGCATCTTTTGTGTCAATATGGCTTATAATGTAATACACATTTTGTTTATTTATAAACCTTCTCAAGCTTCTACAGCTCCATTGTGAGACCAGGCCTGCTGAATAACTTTGCTTCACTTTTCTCTATTCACAATATGTCATCTCCATCTGACAATATGTATGTTTCATGTTTTGTATTGTTTCAATCTCTTATGTTATTTTAACCAACAGACATATATTTACAATATGTAATGTGAATAAGGGTATTATGGTTTGATTTTTATTTACTACTTTTATTTTCAAGATAAATATTTCTACATATTTGTATTTATCGGGTATCAAACTGTTTCAGATGATCCTACTCTAAGTTCCCAGACAGAAGCTGAGGCAGTTGACGAACCTGATCCAACGACAACTACCGAAAAACAATTAGAAAACATAAAGAAGAAACTTCAGGCTGCCAAACAGTCCAAACCTAAAAACTCAAAACGGCCGTTGAGTCCAAAGGAAACGAGAGGGTCTGATGATGAATTTGAAGATTACTACCTGGGAAAAGATAGAAAACTCGAAAAGGAGAAGAAAATGTATGTGTAAATTCAGTTTAATTTATTATTTATTTTGTTTAGTTATTTATTATCCTCTGTATGTAGCTCAGTCTACAAAAGAAATGTTAATATAATACCTGAACAGTTTATGTTGGAACCAGCAATATTGGTTTATTAAAATTGCTGCAACATTTAAAACAATAAAATTTCACATAGTTTTGAAATTCTTGACATTACATTGTTAACATTTACCTAATTTTTTAAGGCAGGAACTCAAAGAAGAAATAAAAAACATCAAAAAGGACTATCACAAAAATAAACTCAAGAAAGAGGAAGAAAAGACGATAGAACAGAAAGAAGAAGAAGTGAAAAGTGAGGTAGTGAGAGAGTACGAACAGGAGTACAACACATACAAAGATAGGAAGGAGAAGTTACCAAAGAAGGGATCTGATAGGGAGAAGTTTACATTAGCGTTATTGGATAAGTTTAAGGAAAAGTTACACACTGCCAAAGAAAAAGAACAGAATAAAGATGACGAGAAACCAGAGGAAAACGACGACGATGATGAAAGGTCGTGGTAAGTAAATGTTTCTTTACAAGTGAATTTATAGCTTTACAAGTGAATTTATAATTTATATATATATAAGGATATTATGTAAAATAAAACTTTTTAGGAAAGTATGTGTCAGTACTAATTACTAAAAACATACTGATTTTTCAGTCCAATTTCCTTGTACTCATATTTTTAATTATACTTTTAAATAATCTGTGTTAAACAATCTTTTGAAATCTTTTTGGTTTTAGGTTGTCACATAACCTGAAATTTGAAGATGACACACCAGTATTAGCGAAGGATGCCAATACCAAAGACGATGATTGGTTCGAGATTTACGATCCAAGACATCCTCTCGCAAAAAGGAGGCGTGGAGAAGGAGACGGTTCAACTAGGACTAAAAAATAAGTGTCAATTTCAATATGTGATACTTATATTTATTATATGTTATACATGTGAAATTTATATTGATTATTAAAATAAATATAGTCTTTTTTGTTCTTTCCTTTACTCTGCATGCTTTGTAAGGTGATAAACGTTCCATTTTTAGTTATTATCTTCATATAATTATTCTCTTCCTAATTAAGTAATTTTTTCATTTATTCGTTAACTATTTTGTTTCAGTATTTTATTCTAAAAATAGTTGGCGTTGCGTTCAAATTTTCCCACAAACAAATATCCTGTTTATCATTTTCCTATTTTGATTTTTTTATTAATTCAATTCAATTCCCCCTTTACTTTTCGTAAAACCCTTGTAAACGTCTTGTCATTTTGACGTTCTGGTAAAATTGTTGACAGTTGTTGCCACCATGATTGGCTCTCGCTGTCAAGTTTGTTAATTTTTAAATACGACCGTCTTTAATAGAATATTTTATTTTTCATTTCATGTATTATTTAAAGTAATGAACCTTGATACTTGGGTTCTTCTGGTTGGGACCCTTCTGCAATGCCATTTAACAAGAAAGAGCACAGTAGCAATTACATTTAACATGCAAGAACATAGTAGCAATCCCATTTAACATGTAAGATCTCTCTGTAGCAAATCCGTTAAGATATATCAAAGAATATAGATATTCTTTGGATATATCCTCTTTTATAATTGTCCTAACCTATTTTTCGTAGTACGTTTTATCACAGTATAAATAACAACTGTTGTTGTCTATACTGTGGTTTTATATTACAAGAAATATTGGACATAGCTTCTATTGATTGTGAGTTCGAATGATCCACTCTTGATATGCCATGACCAGGAAAAAAATGTCTATTCTTTTCTGCGTTTGTACCTTATTGCCATCCTTTAAAAACTTAATATAATTTTTGCATTATCAACTTAAAGCGATTGCAATAGTTGTGCAAGTTGTAAACATTCAATGAAATAAATATATTATTTTAGAATCACTAGAATCAATCATTTTTAACAATATTTGATACGAACAAGATGGTTTAAACTATTTTAAATTTATATAAACACATACAAATTGGTAGGTATAGTCCAGTCCATTCGCTTAGCTCGGGCATATTTTGACAGATTCATAGTAGGAAATCTGAAATTTACAACACAAAAATTCCTACCTCTCAGTGTTAAGACCTCCATTATACATACTATTGCAGACTTCTTCCATTGAAAGAAGAAGAATTATTCTAAATAGTAGAAGTGTATACTAAACCCATATAATTTTCCCTATATATTTAAAATATAATATTTGAGTTGTTACAATTTAACATATTGTAGTAAATATTTGTATTATTCGCGTTGTTTATTTTAGATAATATAGTTTTATTGTTTTATTATTTTTGTTTAATTCTTTGTTAGTTCTGTTAGGTAATTAGTTTAGTTTGACTTTGAATTTTATTATTATGGATAGTCAACATTTTCCACTTGTTTCATCAGCTTATGCGTTGGTAAGTTTTTCTTAAATAAATATGATAATATTAGATGAGTAAGGATGCTGTTAAATTACAAGGTAATCAAACTGCATAAAGGTTTATTCAAAATACCTACTATTTTTTTAAATTATTTGCCGAATCAAACAATGTTGAGGTGAATTGATCATTAAAATAATATTGTTCTGAAGCTATTTTCTTGTGGCATTTTAAATTAATTACTATTTAAATGGGAATAAGCCACAATTAAAGGTTAAAATACGTTTATTGACGTTTCAATTTCCACTTCGGAAATCGTTCTCAAAATACAAACATTAGTAAATTAAACAAATTTTGTTTTTTGTTACTTAGTGAAAAATTCTTCTAATAATTTAATTTTATCTGACTCATCTATATTGACAATTCAGACATACATTATACATTTTAAAGTAGACGACTTTAAAATGATATTGCCAATATTGTTGAGTTGCGTTCCTGGGACGACTTTACTTATAAGATAGTTCATTCGATTACATGAAATCAACTTTAACTTGAGAATATCCGTCAGAAAAGATCATAACATGTAATTCGTCTTTAAAAAGACAAATACATGCCATGATGACAGTAAAATTCTCCTGTTAGTAATTCCATAGTAAATTATGAGGGAAAAACCAGGAAAAAACCTCATAATACTATCCCGACATGGTAAGTATTTGATCGTGCATTTAGTTTACCTTCAATAAACACCAAATTCCGATTTTATATGTTTGTTATTTAAAAAACATAAATGATGTATTCTCTATATGTTACTGACTTACCAATACTGGTATTTTCCTTTAATTTAGTTTATATCGTAGAGTTGCGCCAAATGTAGGCAACCAACTTAAAGTTTCTGGTAACATTTTGCTTGAGTTTCTTCAGAATATTTTCAATAAACGTTTAATATTTTCCAGTTAATTTATTATTTTTTTAAAAGTGATGATAATAAAGCTGAATAAGCAATATTTCAAATATATATAATCACAAAACGTATTCAATATTGTGTTATATAATACACATAATACAGTATGTCATATAAAAAAGGTAAGGTAAAATCCCGGGTCGTCCAAAACTAGTTTCTGATAGGAAAAATAGAATATTAGTATAAGTTTGCTGAAAAAGTTCGACGAAATACTCTAATAAAATACGTTATGAGCACGTGTACTTGGTTGTATAGTAATTTCCAGCCATTTCTAGTCTGTCAAAAAGTAACTAACTTCCATCGAGTTACTAACTTCGCAAAAAAATAATTACTAAATTCACTTCGCATTGGGATTAGCAAACCGATTATACACAAAATTTAGAGTTTTATGGAAATAAAAAAAATTCCGCACACGCGATAATATATTCCAGTTTTGGCGCATTGTAAAGGCCATGGACGTATAAACATAGACTTGTGGACATAGATCTGTGTTTATACGTCCATGGTAAAGGCTGAGACATATTTTGGTCCAAATAACCTGATTCTATGTCCAAATACGGGAAATCACCAGTAGGGGAAATGATACTGGATCGGTAAATTATTGGAAACTAGAAGTTTTAATCACTGTTTCATAGTATCATGCCAATCGAAATACAAGGACATCAGTAAGAGAGTGTTAAAAAATTTGAACGTAGAACGTAAGAAATATTTTTCAAGCTGGCAAATTACATAATTTCTCGGAATTAGTGAGGTCAAGTAACCTTCTTCTTTAGGTACCGTTTCCGTATTCAGACGTTGGCCATCATCATGTTTATAATTTCCTGAAACTGTTCTCGATCGGCAGCTGCGCGAAATAATTCTTCTACTGTAGTACCACACCATTGTCTAATATTTCACATCTATGAAAGTTTCTTTCGATCAATCCATCTCTTTCTCTCCACTTTTCCTCGTATTAAAAGGCGAAGAAGATAGTATTTTGGTCCTCTAATTATATGGTCGCAGTATTCTGTCTTTCTTCTCTTTAAGATGTTTGTGATCAAGCGAACTGAATTCATCATTTAAGAACATCTTAATTGGAGCGTGCGAAACCCATGATATTTTTAGCATCCGTCAATAGCAGCACAATTCGAATGATTCTAATTTGTTAAGCATTGTGGTATTTAATGTCTATGGCTCACAACCATATTTGGTATTTAAATTAACCTCCCATTTATACTAACCTTCCTATACAAATTTGTCGATGACATTATCTGTGGCATGCCAAACGATCTCGACACCATCTTAAATACGTTTAACTCTTTTAATGACACAATACAATTGACTGTTGAAAGAGAAACTAACAATAGCGTACCTTTCTTGGACACTTAAGTAATCTGCACGGAAGACAATAAGATAACACTAGATCGGTATCAAAAACCTACTGCATCAGGCAGATTTCTAAACTTTTCTTCCAACCACCCAAAAAACCAGAAATACAGTACAGTTCTTGTTATGAAAAATAGAATACTCAATATATGCGACGACCAGTTTCTAAGTAACAGTTGTAACGAAGATATTTTGCCTATCACATAGGGTATTATTATAAGGGGTTGAAAATTGGGGAAGAAGTTACTGAAGTGGAGATAGGGCAAGCAAAATAAACGAAACTTATGCGAACGGCACTCAGGGTTTATTTGGAGTAGCTGGATCGTGGATAAGTGAATGGCAAGGGGATTGGATTGGGGCAACTACAAAAATGATATAAGGGGTGCTTACATGAATCTCCTGGAACAAATGGAGAAACAAAACATCAAGAAAGACCTCTAGCTATTTAAAATAAGGACGCCGCTTCGAGGTGTCAAATTATAACGATTACAACAATTAGTTGTAACTAATGAAGTAATTATTAGAAATGCAAAATATATGTTTTTAAATGAAACTCAAAAAAGGGGTTATAAACTTTTTTTTTCTAAATAAATAAAAAAAAATGGTTTAAAGAAATAAATCAAACATTTATTGTTGTCTCACCACAAACAGGTACAAAAATAAATGGCACAAATTACTATATAGATAGTTACAGAGATAAATACCAAAATAACAAAGAAACACTTACTTTGTCCTATCTGTTTACAAACTCTGTTTACCAATGGGAGGTGGTACAAAACTTACAAAAAAATTGTTACAAATAAAGAAATATCTTTAAGATGAAACTATTCATAGAGAGGTTAACCTTCTTTAAAAAACCAAAACAAATTAATATCAAAAATAATAAAACGAGCTGTCATATGTCAACATTAAATTTAAAAGTGAGAATAATTATGACAGCTAACTACGCCCCAAGACATATATTTTTAATTATTACAAATTCTTTACAAATCCCTATGAAAGCAATTATTATTATTAGAAAAAATGTCTATGGTTACTTTAAAATTTAAAGCAAAAAGTTTGATTTAAAAAAAATGCACTAAAACTTCTAAGGTTAGAACTGGATTTACTAAAATTTCTGGTGGTAGAACTGGGGTAAAACTCTCTACCACACGAACAAAAGGACTGCTTCTATGGCCTGGAACGATGACCAGGGACAGAAAAAACGAGAATGGAAACAACGATTCTTATAAACCTCACTTAAAACTTTAAACTGTAACTATTAACTTCACACTGCTACACATTTTCCTATGAAAAAAGGACGAAAAACGAAGATATTACAAATGTGAAGAAAAATTTTTACTAAACGCTGGAAGCAGTTGTCTCTGGCAACGCCTCAGCGGGAATGATCTAATTCTTAAAAATCCTTCGCTTAACTTGGTATAAACAAAACTCTAAACGGGAATATTTTTTTAAAACGCACTACCGAGCGGCTTAACAATCAAAGAATACTGAGGAAATAACCATCTGTGAAATAATAAACAAACTCTAAAATGGTTTATTTTAACTCTGCGACGCCAAGAGGAATTGAAAGAATTCTTTGGTGTTTTAATACATATACGAGGGGATTTCAAATGCTACACCACGAAATTTACAAATGCTACACAGTCAGAGCAAATTACTTTGCTCTGATATTTATTAACAACGGTTATCCGAAGATTCCTTAAACAATTAATTTATAACTCAGCATAAAAGTGACTGACATAAAGGTAAAAACACATGCGCTGTTGTCGAACACTCCATTAACACATGTCACAAGTTTGACTATACTAATATTGAAATCCTACAAACAATAACTAATTATAAAAACAGGCTGATTCTCGGAATGTGTTATATTACTAACACAAAAAATGTAATAAATTACAAAGCAGATACGAATCTACAGCAGTATCTGCAATCAATTTAATTCAAAATTAATTTACCATGTACCTGCTATATATAGAAATATAAAGACACTCGTCTATCCCACTGTACACTTTTTGTTGTTTTATGTTTATTTTAACTTATTTTAAAATTGTCAGTCTAATTGTAAAAGTGTGAAACAAATGTTTGTCTTGTTTTTTTTTGCGGTTCTACCTTTAAAAGTAAATATTTATGTAATTTTATCTTAATGTTGCTTATCTCTTTGTTTTAATAAATTTGTAGTGCACTTCTGATGAAGCCAACAACCAGTTGGCGAAAAATAGCATTGTTTTAATTCCAGACCGACATAACCTGACATATACCAAAGAAAATTATTTTAAATAATATACGTTCGATACCAAAACAAAAAAATATAAACATATTTATATTTATATCTAGTATTAATTGCAAGAGTAAGGATTGAAAGTATCTCTTAACCTCGGTCCTCAGTCGTGGGAAGACCATTGCAAAATAATCTAAGTATAATTTGTTGGACACGCGTTTATTAATCCTCCCATCGAAATTAATTAGGGTTTTAGAAGTGACAATAGATCGGATTAGAGATAAAAAATTCAGAGGGTTACTTGAAGGGTGACTTCCGTCAGCGATCTTCTGAAGGGACGAGCAGATAAGAGGCAAGCGATACCAGTTAAGTTAGAGATTTGCATTTATTTCATTAATTATTTATTCGTTTCAAAAACAACGTTTAGGATTTGTGAATTGATAAGATCCAGGAGAGAGGTAGGATGGACAAATAAAACAACGAAATCAAAACTAAGACAAGAATATTTTACGTAATTTATTCATATATTATTTTAAATGGGAAACACGCATTTCTATAAAAATAATTTCCTGTCCTTACCCTTTTTCTTGTTTCACTCAAGACTATTATATCTGTGGGAGTATTTCATTTTTTTTTGTTGCCATTCCTTGTATATTCCACGTTTCTATTCTCATAGTCCTTTTTCTTCGCCTTATATCCTTGTGTTGGATTGTTTTTTGCGTAATGATTTTTCCGAGTATTGGGTTAGCAGGCTCGGCGCCTCAACCCCCAATTTTTTGGAGGACCATTGCTTGTTGATAAAAATCATTTCCATATTCAATTTAGGGTCGTTATCGGTAAATCCATCCAGGGATTCAGGATCCACATTGGGAGGGAAATGATAGGTTTGGATATGGACTCAGGATAGGACAATGATTTCCCCTGTATGATATTAGGAGATAAATCAAGGCTCGCGTAGGATTCAGGAACTCCCTGAAGTAGATCTGTCGACAATAGGCAGTTCTTAACCAATTTTTTTTCTGATTTATGGTGATAGGAATGGTTACTTTTCCTTAATACAATATAGTTATTCTTCTTTTAAGGTGACGTTTAACATTATGGATTTTAGTTTTTTATTGAGTGGTAAGACCACTATTCTGGAACTATGGTTAAGGTTTTAGATGGAACACCGTTAATCTTGCACTACCCTGGGGACTTCAAAAAAATAGTATCCTACTCAGCCGGAAGATGCCAGGGTGTCGTGCACTGTGACGTTAGATGTTTAAAAAAGATTTCCCCTACCGTCGTATGGCAGAATTCAACGGATAGCTTTACCTTCTTAGGCTCTTACTGGAGTCTAGTTACTACAGCAATTAAAAAAAAATGTTACAGCGCTAATACCTTCGGGTAGATGCGACTTTGTTCTTTAAATTAAAAAAATTTTCAATAAACTTGTGATAAAATCCTTAAAAACATAAAACTTCTTGGTATGTTATAAAATAAGTTGAAAGAGCAGTAAAAGAAAGGAAACTGAAATATTTCAAACATATAATGTATGGAGCTAAGACTACTTAAAAATTAATTTTATTCTTCACACGTGCTTTTATTTCAAGAAGAAGATACAAATATTCTATTTAATATTGAATTTAACACCTTTTAAACTGCACATCAAACATCAAATTTAACTATCACCAAAGCTTCTAGATCTTATTCGGATCATGCATACCATCACCATCATTTTTAATTTTCCTTTTAAAACTTTCTATAAAACGTTTACCTTTCATTTTTAGTGTTATCAATAGAATGTATTTGCTTGCAACAAGCATTTCAATCCCAAATACAACCAGTGAAATACAATATCCAGCAAATAATACGATAAACATGAACATACAGCTATTTAAATCCCTTTTAACACTGGTATCATGACTTAAATAATCATGTTTATATTTGAACATGAAAAAGGTTTTGTATTTCCTGTATAAAGCTTCTAAAAATCCACACTCTATAACTCTTCGAATCGATATAACGAACTCCTCGTAGAATACGTTGTTGTCCGGTATGTAAAATCCATACTGGTATGGTTCCACATTGAAATAGTCCATTGTTTCAGACAAAAAAGGGCGATTGATGAACCCAATTTTTCCCCACATAGTTGCAAAACCTTCTCGAGAAGCTGCCACTACTACGTTGTCTAAATCTATTTCAGAGTCAGGAAAGACTTCAGTTTTTTTAATTAAAGGACTGTCCTTCGGAAAGCTCAATGTATTACTAGCATACATCTTAACGGGAATATCGGAATTTATCAGATCGTCCATATTTCTAATTCGTTTTTCGTATAATGCCAATGGAGAAAAGCTTGTCATTTTAGCCTGTCGGTAGGTTAGTTCTAATAGGCAGAAGAACATATAGAAACCTAAAAAGAATAAAAACTTTTATTATATTTTTACAATATCACTAAAAAATATGATCGGAGCAGTAGCCACATTTTGTCACTAGCTGTTGCGTGTAGTAAATTTCCGACTTATTTGGTATGCTTTAAATGAACTGAACTGTAAAAATAGAGTCTTTCTCAAGACTATCTATAGTAAAGTATGATATCCATGCATGGACCGGGTTAAACACACAGACGCTCTTATGAAAAGCAGAAGATAGAGACGAATTTGCAATGGTTATAGCCAACCTTCATTAGTGCAGACGGCACTAGAAGAAGAAGAAGTCAACGCATGGACAGATCAAGAGCAAAGGACAGCGACACAAGGCTGTCCAAATCCTTTGAAGAGCACTCGATGCAAATGAACGCTGAGTTCCAGTTCATATTTTTTGCCGACGAAGTGACAGAGATGTCACCAGATTGGACCAATCAGAGCAAAGATTGTTACTCTGGAAAAATATTATATTATCTTTGGTTTCATTGGTCCTTCGACGGAAAAATCACAGCGCACATGCAATCATGCATAAAATCAGTGTATCTTTCGGCCGAAGGACAGACTAGGTCTTAATCAACAGTCCGGAAAGGACTTGAAATTCTTACGCAATTCGTGAAACAATCGAAGTTTAACGCTTTGCTGATATTCCTACGCATTGAGGAAGATAGTATCGATTGCACATCGAGACTGAATGAACCGACATCTCCGTTTGACAATCGATGTGCCCTCTCAGCATAGAGTACTCCTGAACCTTTGTTGTGTAAGATGTACATTAAAATGTAAGAAATTTCGAACTGCTAAAGTACTCTATATTGCTTGTAACACCCCATTGAGCTTCCGATCAATCTCCAGTTAGTGACAATCCGAACTATATCAAATTCTCAAATAATAAGAAGATGGATCCGAAGAGTCTTCGTTACTCTTGCCAAGCGGCGGCTGGCAACCCAAGATATTGTGGACGATGAACCAGAGAGACCAGATGAGACAGAGACTTACTTTCGTAAAAAATTGTCGGACTGAAAACGAGGCAAAAACCCAGGGGAGAGTGAAGTTTTGTGGCCTTCTGGTGGATGTGTCATTATGCAATGAGATTGGAAACTACAGAAAACCAATACGGTGCTTATGAGTATTTTTGATGACCGCGTAGTATTTATTAGAAAGGTCTAGACCGAGAGAAGTTAGTAATAATGCAGGTAGAAACTGAAGTTTATTTTTTGGGCGTCTGAATAGCATATATCCTTGGAGGTGAAAAGACGACTCAAGCACGTTTTGAGCCTTAGTAGCAGGATTTCGAATCATTCTCAAAACGTATGTCTTAGCTAGGGATTGGAGTCGAGAGGTCATGGAGATGATGCGAGCGGTATTGTGGATTAAAGCAGAGGGATAGCAGTAGATTTTTCTATAGAGCTTATGGTATAAGTATATACTTATAGTATTGGTAAGTCAGTAACATATAGAGAATACATCATTTATGTTTTTTAAATAACAAACATATAAAATCGGAATTTGGTGTTTATTGAAGGTAAACTAAATGCACGATCAAATACTTACCATGTCGGGATAGTATTATGAGGTTTTTTTCCTGGTTTTTCCCTCATAATTTATTATGGAATCACTAACAGGAGAATTTTACTGTCATCATGGCATGTATTTGTCTTTTTAAAGACGAATTACATGTTATGATCTTTTCTGACGGATATTCTCAAGTTAAAGTTGATTTCATGTAATCGAATGAACTATCTTATAAGTAAAGTCGTCCCAGGAACGCAACTCAACAATATTGGCAATATCATTTTAAAGTCGTCTACTTTAAAATGTATAAGGTATGTCTGAATTGTCAATATAGATGAGTCAGATAAAATTAAGAATTTTTCACTAAGTAACAAAAAACAAAATTTGTTTAATTTACTAATGTTTGTATTTTGAGAACGACTTCCGAAGTGGAAATTGAAACGTCAATAAACGTATTTTAACCTTTAATTGTGGCTTATTCCCATTTAAATATAAATTAATTTAAAATGCCACAAGAAAATAGCTTCAGAACAAGCTTATGGAGAATTCTCCTCTCGGTTGACAGCACCTCATTTCTCGGAGTTTTTGACATAATAATTCATAACAGTGTTATCAATCTTTATCCTAGACCACTCCTAATCACCTAATAAACTAATAAAGTTATTCTGAACTCCTTAAAGGGAGATCTGTTCATATAATATAGAGCCCACATGACTACATATTGTTCTGAAACTATTTTCTTGTGGCGTTTTAATGCAATGTACTATTTTTGTTGGGAATAAGCCACAATTTTACTTTAAAATTAAGTTTTTTGACGTTTAGATTTCCACTTCGGAACTCGTTCTCAAAATACGATTTTGTATTATCATTTTTCATCACTTCAAAATGCATTTTTCTTGTGCAATAATGCCAATAATGCAATTTTCATTTCCACATCATCATTTTTGTTCACACAATTTTCTGACACAAAAATCGGATGCAAAAGTTTCATTGAGGTCCATCTAACTGCAAAAATTTGGTAGGTTTATTGCTTCATTGCCTTGCTTATAGGTACAACCGCTTTTATGATAAAGGAAGGTTATACTGAATGAAAATTGAGTATTTTTTTCTAGTAATGCAGCTAAAGTAAGAGAAGAAAAATAAGAGGAAATGTAGTGTTTTAGCGGAATATAATTCAGACCAAATTAATATCGCAACATGTGAAGGGGAAGTTACCGGAACTAAATTTGATGCTTTCAATTGCCATAACTTGTAATAATGTCTGTAGATCATCAACACTGATATCCAACAAAATATGTCTTGAATGGTACTTACCTAATAAAATTCTTAAACTCCAAGAAACTGGAATTTTATTTGTAGCTTCATTCATATTAAGTCGAAGAATTAATAGAAGATTATTAAGAAACGATGATCCAAAATATCTTCTATCTGCGTGATTGGTTAAATTGGCAAATGCAAAGACTATAAGAGACAGTATTGTAATAATGGTATATAGACAACACCAAACAGAAAGGTGGTATACTAAGATATTGTATTTCCAATAAGGTATTTTTTTTGGTTTTGGTATCACCATCAATGCATTGTCGTCTCTAAAAATTTAATTTATGAAGAAGTAAATTTATAAATATAAAATTAAGGAAATCAAAAACGAACATTTTTCTATTAACCATGATATAATTTACCGACAAAAATCTACAGAAAGAAAAAAAGAAGAGAAAATACGAAGAAAGGGGAAGTGGAAAATGAATTAAAATCGGTTTCGCAACAATCCTTATATTCAATTTACTTTTAGAAGTGATAGCAGGAAACAGTAATTTATAAGGAATTAAAACAATTTTCAGCAAGCGGCACCAATGCTCTTGCAGATGATTTAACTAAGTAAGACAAATATCGAACTAAATGAGAATATTTAAAAAGTTAAAAACAAAAGCAAAGAAGTAAATCAACATTAAAATAATCAAAATATATGATTACTGGAAGAAGATGAAGAAGATGAAAATTAGAATGAGAATATACGGAACAGCAGTAAGGTAAGACCAAGCACTGCATATGTATGTGAGATGTGGATGATCAAAAAAGCTGAGGACAAGCTGTTGGAAAAGATGGTAAAGTAAAATTCTAAGAAGCATTTTGGAAAAGACAAAGAGGGAACAGATGTTCAGAAGTAGAAATATCAAAAACAAGAAGATGGACAAGTATTATCAAAAACTTTAGTGACAAAAATTGTTTTAAGTGATAGAAATATATCTTTTGACTCCACACCTACAAGACGTATTGTGCGCTATACAATAAATGATTTATACAAACTTACATTGTGGATACAAAAAAAACTTTATGGGTAAAATGAAGATTTAAAGTAAAAGCTAAATCAATTTTTCCAATATCGAAATGTTCATACATTGCGTCAAATCGGAATTCTCTAAGTTGGTCTAGGTAACAATCATCCTGATTAAACTGAAAGTTAAAGCTGCTTGAAGTACTGATTACCCTTAGTAGTTCTGTTACTATTCCAGGATATGAATCGCTAATGTTCAGAATCATGGGAGGAGTGAATGAAACACCTACGGTCAACGAGCATTGACTAAAACTCTTCTTCACGTTTGGTTTGATCGGTTTAACTTTACGTTTGAATTTCTTATTCTTGCAGCTGTTAATTTTCTTATATTTTATTATTTTTCCGCAGTTACTATTTTTGTAATCAATAACGTACAATTCTACAATTACATCATTCTGTAATATAATTAAGCTCTTGTAGAATCTGTACTTCCACAATAACTCTGCGATTTGAAGTAATTCTTCATGTTGGCTAGTAAGAACAATGAAATGCGACAAAATTGTTTTGAAGACTGTTCTTTTTGAAGATATTTCTAAAAGAGTCTCATTTAGTTCAACGAGGGACCCATAAGTTATCGTAAATAAATTCGGAGTACTACTGAAAGTGTCCAATACATTTAAATTGTTACTTTCAATAGCTATTTTTGAAAATGTGGGAACTAATGATAAAGTAACATTTGTACTTTTTATAAAAATATGCATATGATAGTCGATATCACGCGCAATCATTTTAAGACAATACGATAAATTATCGTCTTTCAACAATGAAATATTTAACATATTCACCTGCAGAGCAGATAACAGAATCACAAAAGTTACAACTCTCATCGTGAGCTATTCGAATAGTGAGCTTGGATAGTGCATTTGAATATAATTTCAAATGTATTGCATTTGTATGATTATTTTCCTATCTTCACGTAATTTAGAGAACATTTTTTTAATCAGCGCTGTTATCTTATATTAAAAATTGAAAATGTAATCCGTATGCACATTTACTTGATTGGAATAGACGTTAAAAATGCATTAACAAATAATCTAATATCAGAACAATAATTTTTTAATTTGTCTCACAAAATTATTGTATTTGTTTGTATTTTCTTCTTCTTATTTATTGTAGGATATGGTCCTGTTTAATCTATCCTTCAATCTGTGTCGATAGATCTCTATGATGATAGACATATCACGAGAGGTTTTTACATTGTGGCCGCCTATTAATTAGCATTTTTCTTTCTCCGCACTTGTTTCTATTTACTAGTCCACCATATCCTACTACACTTTCAACTATAGCTATTATCCTACAGTATGTCTCCTTAACAGATCAAGATGTATCCCAACAATCAGTAAATATTTGCAAATCAGACTACATTTACATTCATATGGGTGTTCCGCAAGGTTCTGTAATTGGCCCAATATTATTTCTTATTTACTTAAATGATATTGTCTCAATAAATTCTGCTGTACATTTTACACTTTATGCAGATGATGCTTCAATACTTATATCAGATAAATCACATATATCTCTTGAAAATAAATGTAACGAACTCTTGTGTGATCTTAGTTATTGATTTTTCTCAAATTACTTACATCTTAATGCGGATAAAACGCATGCTATTCATTTACACAATCGACGGAAACATCTGTTAGATATCGAACTATCAATATATTCTAAACAAATTGAAAAAGTTCAATGCCTAAAGTTTTTGGGTTTGTATGTTGATGAATGTCTCAATTGGAAAAGGCAATGTGATGATATTATTTCCAAAATAAACTCAGCATGCTACCTACTTCGAAACCTCAAAGATATACTAAGTGAAAAACAGCTAATTATGCTGTATTATGCTCAGGTGGAGTCTCGTTTGCGGTATGGCATAGTATTTTGGGGTACGTCTTGTAAATTCAGTGAAGTCTTTCTATCTCAAAAGGGAATAGTCCGTTGTATTGCTGGTATTTCTCGAATCACTAGCTGTAAGAGTTATTTTACTAGATATAAACTTTTAACTGTGTCGTACTTATATATTTTTGAAGTTTGTGTTTTTATTCATTCAAATCTTGAGAAATTTAAAACTAATAGCCAAATTCACAATATAAATACAAGGCAGAATCAAAAATTACATGTACCTTTTTCTAAAGGAAATATGCATTTTTACTCACCTGCAATAATAGGTCAAAGAATATATAATAAGTTACCCGAGCCAATAAAAAAATATAAGGATATGAAAATATTTAAATTAACTTTAAAAGATTTTTTATTGCAGAATACGTTTTATTCTGTTGATGAATATTTTAGTAGTTGACATTATTTTAAGTATATTCTAGTAATTTTCACATTTTCCTTTTGTGTTTGTCTTGTAATCTTAGGTTTAGCGTAATGTTAGATTTACATTTATATTTACTAATTTTGTTTTCTAAACTGACTGATCCTATATAAATTGTATTTGTCAAAAAGGAAATAAAGTATTATTATTATTATGACAAAAAATAGAGTTCCACAAGTACAAACCAAAACCCAAAAAAAGCTTCAGGGTTGTACTTAAAAACATATGTAATTCGACAGACCCAGAAGAAATTAAAAAAAAGCATAGAACTATTAGGACATAAAGTAGAACAAATATGGAAAATCTCTTACCCATATTCTTTGTGGATTTAAGAAGCAATGAAAATAATAAGAATATATATGAAACAAAATCGTGAGCTATTTGAATAGTGAGCTTGAATATTATATAATATTTGAATTTGAAGTATAATATTTGAATCTACTCATACAAGAAGAGTCATACCTCTATGCACTAGTCGCCAGACATACGACCACATAAAAAATTTATATCAACGCAACTTTCGATGTGTCAAATGCACAGAACCATACCAAACTAGTCAGTGTCCAAGAAACGTAAAAGATAACATGGTTAAATGCGTAAATTATTTGGAAAACCATCCAGCAAACGTAAACAGAGAAGCACAACAACTTATATTTAGGGTTCACTTACGCACAAGCAACATCGCAGTAAACACATGCTACTAGTAATAATATAAATCAGATACCTCAATCAGTCAGTACCCAGTACTCTGATCTGGCCGAGTTGAAAGTTATGATGAGGATATTATAACACAAATGGAAACAATGATGAACCTGATCACAACACTTATAGCTAAAATATCGAAATGACGACACAGAAATTGAAGATAGTATAAATAAGAGGGAAGAAAGGGTCTGGAAAACTACGGCCACTTATCCGTTCTCACGGTTCCTTACACGGGGACTTTAACCAGTCAATTCGAAGTTAGATTCCATCTTTGGTAGATAATCTATATTTCTCACATTGGTAATGAAATAAAAACACATTTTTAAAGGTAAAAAATGTCCAGCCATGAGTCTAGATTCGTAGAACAGAAGCTGGGCCCCGAAAAAGGGTTCCCAGGGTACAGGAGACCCTATATGGAAGCTAGAGCAAGACTAGCCCGTGAAGCAAGCAAGCAAGCAATTTAATTAAACCCAGCCTGTGAGATATGTTAACTCTTAAGAATTAGGTTCGGGTGTAACAATTCATTGGAGCGAGGTGTATTAACTCGAGTTAAAAACAGGAGTCACTTCACTGCACTCCAATGCTCCAGACCATCCATTTCCCTCCTATAGCACTCTGAAGCGCGATAGGGGCACAACTATCAGCCAAATGCTCTTCATGCGTAATATGTGGGAGTCCTGGGTAATAGAATTCCAAAACGGTTCCCCAACCAATTCAAATTCAGGACAGCGTTAGTGGCTTTATTCCATATACTCATGTGACTTATTCCCATACTTATATATATCTATATGGCATTTTCAGATCAGTTGGTCAATAGTAAAATTGTAGATGTTTTGAGCGATGCACACCGGAGTGCGTATTAGTCCAATACTAAGGCACTCGATAACAATAGCAGAATAGAATGCCAACGGAATGAATTCACACGCTCATGAAATCAAAACATTTATCATTAATAACAATATTGATTTTTTACTAGTTGACAGGTACACTTTCAGATTAACTACCCAGATAATACAGCCCATAAGGAGACTCGTACACCAAGGCTTTATCCAACATGCAACATACAATATCCAACATACGATTAATGTTGCATATTTCATAATAGCATACATATCTACAACGCAACATGAGATAATGTCTCATAGAGTACATGATTCGTACCAATTCTGAAACATCGATATCTGAAATGTCTTCAAGGGAAGAAGATGTAATTGTAGCTTGGCAATTTCTAAAAAGACGTCAAAAAAAAAAGAGAAAAATGCGTCGATATTGGATTCACCCGCTGCTTAAATTTAACATATTGCATAGTCCAGTAACTGCTTCACAAGAACAGTTGAACATCCATCCCGAGAAATTTAAGAAATATTATAGTATCTGGTTTCGTAAATTCCTCTGTCAAATGGGTTCTTAGGTTATCTGGTTTGTCCGTTTCTTGACCTTCAGGAAGTTCTGCGATTTGACTATTTACATCATCGAAACGCTAACTATAATCAACCAGTGTTTCCAGATTGCCGACTCTAGTAATTTTAATTACAAACAATTTTTTTCGTTGTCTTCTGTCAATCTGTCTTCCTGTCCTTTGGAAAGCTCTTCTGGCCCTATTTCTGTCCTTGATGATTTCCTTCTGCTCGTTCGGTATAATTAACCTTTTATTATTCGTCATTCCTTTAGGAATGTTGTCTTCCGTGGCTTGTTGGATTTTTCTTTTTATTTCTTCTATTTTTCTTCCCACTTCTTCTGTTAACTGGAATTTTCTCTCCATCTCCGTTTGATTTAGCTATCTTCTGTAGTTTGGCCAGTTTGCTTCCTTCCATTTCCATCTTTTTACTGGTTCCACTGTTGGGAGGTCGACTCTTGACGTCATTCTTCGTGCCACTGGTTCGTGGTCTGAGCTGCATTCGAAGTGAGTTCTTACATCTTCTATGATAAAATCTTTGGTGATGAATAAGTCCAACGTAGAATTGGCTTATCATGGATTAGGGTTGATCCTTGTTGGTTCGTCTGGTGCGAATAACATCTTGTTTCTCTCCTCACAGTATCTCAGTAGTATCGTTCCATCTCTTGTGATGTTGTAACATCCTCATGCTGTGTGTTGTACGTTGAAGTCTCCTGCCATGACTACGGTCTCCGTTGAAATCATTATGGCGTCTAATTCTTCCAGAGCTAGATCGTTGAGTTTTCTCCTGTAAATAAAAAAAAAATGTTACTTGTCCCTATTTTGATACCTACGTTTTCAAACTTCTTCTTATTGCGCCGTCTCCTTTCGAAGCTTGGCAATCCAAATGGCAATATTGTAGCTTTGGATATTGCTGCACGAAAGATTTCCGTGGATAAGCTGTCAAACCATCTCCTCAGGTCTTTCAGCCACGAGTTCTGGCGTCGTCCAACTGATCTTTTACCCCGAACTTTACCTTCCAATATGATTTGGAGTAATTCATATCTTTCACCTCTCAACACATGACATTTTCAAACTGTTCTATGTTTAATACCACCTAGTTTGATGTTATTTTTGACGTATATGGCTACGCCTCATTGGTTTGTATTATATCTTCTGCCATATCCGTCGTAGTTAGTGATCCTTGGCAGTTGAGTGTTCGTCATCCATACATCATCATCATCATTCTGGTTTTAGAGTCCGAACCTCATCAAGAATTTCTCCCCAGTTGTCCCTATCTATCTCTTTTCTCCGCCAAGCACGTTTTTTCATATTTATAATGTCTTCATCGATGTTATCAAGGAACCTTAAAAATTCGTACTCATCATTTGTACATATCAGAAAAATGTTACAAAAACACAAATTCGACATTCCTGAACAACCCTCGCATTTACCAGAAAATTCTACTAACGATCCTTTTTCTTTTTATTTATGTGGTAATGAAGCTTTTCTGTTATTACAATATATTCTTCTCTTCTTCAAGTGCCCTCACCGCTACGGAGTTTGGCAATCATCATTGCTATTCGTATCTTTGAAGCTGTTGCTCTAAATAATTGGTTAGATGTGCACTGGAACCAGTCTCTTAAATTGCGCAGCCAAGATATACGTCGTCTCCCCATGCTTTGTTTGCCCTGAATCTTTCCTTGGATAATTAACTGGAGCAATCGGTACTTTTTCCCTCTCATCACATGACCAAGATACTTTCTTCTCTTGATGGTGACAATATATTATGAGACCATAACGATTGAAAAAATAAAAAAGAAGAATGAAAAAAGAGAAAGAAATACTCAACACTATAAAGAAAAATAAAATGAGCTACTTTGGTCAAATATTAAAAAACGAGAAATACGAATTAATGCGACTGGTCATACAAGGGAAGGTGGAAGGCAAAAGAGGACCGGGAAGAAGACGCACGTCCTGGCTGAAGAATCTGAGACAATGGAGTGGGAAAACGTCAATAGAACTTTTCAGAACGGCTGCAGATAAAGTCAAATGGGCCATGATGATCGCCAATGTCCTTAGGGATGGGACGTGTTAAGAAGATGCGGCCATATTCTCAAAAAATTTTGAACTTTAATCCCACAACATCAATTAGGTTTAATTTGATTTAAAATAAATTAATATCCTTAATATTTGATCATATGATTGCAATGTCAGTAGGCAAACCATATATTCCAAATGATTGGATTGATATTAAATTGGAACCTGATTTGCCACATTAAATATAACGCGATAGAGCTTATAGAACATTATAGATCATATACTGATAAAACAATAATCAAAGAATTGTAATTTATATAAACCTCACATCAGAATTATTTAATATACTTATGCACTTTGTGTGTAATAGATACAAACAAAATGCGAATTATACTTTTGTCAATGCTAGGATTATCCTTAGAGATTAATTCATTAAGTATTTCATTATTAAAGGAAGATACCTTTACCGAATGCCTCCAGCAAGTTGTTGAAGATTGTACTTATCACACACACATTTTAATAATAAACGGAAACTATACAGAAAATTTTATGCCTAGATTTTCAAAAATAAGTTTAGACAGTAACAATTTAAATTTATTGCACTCTTTCAATAGTGCACCAAATTTGTTTACAATATCTTACAGTTCCTTAGATGAGTTAAATACAACTCTTCTCGATATATTTACAGAAAGAAAAGTGACCAGAGTTTTGTCACATTTCATTATTCTAACTGTCGATCCGTTAGATTTATTTCAAATATCGCAGTTGCTGTGGAAGTATAATTTTTATAAGAGTCTGATTCTACTTAAAAACGAATTACTTGTAGAATTGTATGTTATCGATTACACCAATAGTAACTGTGGAAAAATAATACAATATAAGAAAATAAACGAATGCAAAGACAGCAAGTACAAAGATAAATTAAAATCAATCAAACCTGATATGAAAAAAAGTTTTAATCAATGCTCATTGATGGTTGGTGTTTCATATTCAACTCCATTGATCAACTATGTCAACGATTCACTTCCTGGAATAATACCAGAACTACTAACAATAGTCAGTACATCAAGTGGCTATAAATTTGATTTTTATCAGGACGACTGTTACTTAGACGAAGTTAAAGAATATAGAATTGATTCCCTACTTAAAGATTCCGATAGTGGCAAAATAGATATGCTTTTTACATCGAACTACATCTCCTACCACAAATTCTTTTTTGTGCCAGCAATGTAAGATTATAAATTAATAATTATTAATATTATCTTTTTAATTATTAGTCCAGCTAATATCATCATCATCATCGACCCTTCTAAGTCCAAAGTTAAACATAGACATCCCCTAATTCCTTTCAGTTCTGTTAGTCTTGAGCTTCTTGCACCCAGTTCCCATTCTTTTGAAGTCCTCTGTTCATCGTTTAGGTGGTCTACCTCTACTTTTCCTGTCTGCTCGTGGTCTCAACACTGTAATTTTTCTGGTCCACCGCCCGCAGGGCCGGTTCAAGGGTTTTGAGCGCCGCGGGCAAAACAAAATTTAGCGCCCTTTCATACAAGAATATATAAATTTACTGCAAATAGTAAAAAGGCGAAAAATAAAAATTATACAATAAAGAACTGTGTAAATATTTATAAAAATGATTATAATAAATTAACAGCATTATTTGAACCCACTGAATTGGTCTGTAAGGCTTTACTTCTTCTTATGGTGCTCTATCCAATTAGTGGACGTTGGCGACAATTCTGGCATACTCCTGTCGGTCTTGTGTGGCTCTAAAGAGTGCATGGGCATGGAGGTTTGTCCAATCCCTTATGTTTTTAAGCCATGAGTATTTCTTTCTTCCGATGCCCCGTTTTCCTTCTATATTCCCTTCCATAGTAAGCTTTAAGAACTGGTACTTGGAATTTCGAAATATATGACCCAGATAAGCAGTTTTTTTTCTTTTTAATATTAGCAGCAATTCTCCAAGGCCTTCAATTGGTTCATCACATTGGCCTTTATGGTCCAGATTTCTACACCATATAGCAGTATGGAGTAAATGTAACATTTTACAAAGCGATATCGAAGCGTTAAGTTAAGGCTGCTGTTGCTTAGCGCAAGGTTCTCATATTAGTAAATGCTGTTCTGGCTTGCTCAATCCTGCTACGTATCTCTATGTCTGGATCTAGATCTTCAGTTATCCAACTACCGAGATATCTGAACTTGGGGACCTTTTGGATGTTCTTATTGTTTACTATTTAATTGCATGTTCTGCTAACCACCATTACCTTCGTCTTGTCTATATTAATCTTCAAGCTCAATCGTTCTCCTTCAGTGTTTATTCTATCTATTAGTCGTTGTAGCGCTCTTTGGCTATCAGCTATTATGACTGTATCATCAGCATAGCGAAGATTACTAATAGTCTGTCCGTTGATTTTGATTCCATCTTTTGTGTCACTTAAGGCTGTATCGAAAATCGTTTCAGAGTAAAGAATAAAAAGGAGGGGTGACAGAACACAACCCTGTCGTACACTTTTTTGATTGAGGGCTTTACTAACAATGTTTATGTGGAACACCAGATGATACCAAATTAGTATTAACACTAGAAATGAATATTCGCATATTTGTTCTGATAACGTACATGCTTCAAGTCGTGCATAAGCATCTTAAGAATTTTCATGTGCTTATAAAAAAATCAAAGCTTAAAAAGTAGCTTTAGTATGCTATAAATAATATTTTTAGTTTAATATAAATATTATATAATTAGTTAAGCACATAATTTTTAGATACGACCCTGCAATCATATTAGTACCGAAACCCAAACAATTGCCTTATTGGAAAAACAATGTCTTGGCGTACCAATTGCCTGTATGGTGTTGTATATATGCACTGATTCCATTACTGTCCATTATAGTTCTGGGATATGCAAAACTAATTCAAACCGAAGACACAAGATATTTTGGATCATCTTTTATAGATAATATTTTAATGGTTCTTGGTCTTAGCTTAAATATGCCAGTAAGAAATATACCAGTAACGTGGAATTTAAGAATTTTATTAGGTGAGTAAAAGCCAAGTGGACAGGCTAGACTTTTCAAAATTAGTAGAGGAAATGAAGGTTTTATGTTATTAGCTGGATTTGTACTAGACTTTAGTAAGTTTCCATTTAGTTGATGGTTCGATTTCACATTTTATTTTAATGTATGTTACTAATATACTGCTATTCCTATATAACAAAATATGCAATTATATGCTCTTAAATCTCCAAATACTGCAAGGCATATACATTTATAAAAAACATGAAAAATATGTATCATATATAATATATGCATAAGGAACTTAAATATATAGAAATATTCAACAGAGAGAAAGAATTTAGAGCATTCTATAAGACAGTTAACACCAACAGAAAAGAATTCAAGGCAACCACAAGACAATGCGGAAGTTAGAAAGACGACCTATTAACAACAAGGAAATATGTATTAAATAGATGGGTGAAATGCTTTAACCAGGCACCTAATATGAAGGAAGAAGAAGAAAACCTGGAAGACGAAAGAGATAAGGTAAGGGGAATATACGAGAGAGAAGAGGAACCAACAACGATTCTTGAAGTTAAAGATGCAGTTAAAAACTAACCAGAAATAAATCACCCGGGATAGATAATCTCCCAGCTGAACTATATAAAGAAGGTGGCCATGATACCATAATGGCATTACTGCAGCTTATAAAAGGAATATGGACACAGAAATCCCTCCCCAATGATTGGAATATTGGAATAACTTGCACCATACACAAAAAAGGAGATATCTTTGAATGCTTTAACCACAGAGAAATTACGTTTATAAATGCAGCGTATAAAATCTTTTTCACGGTACTATATCACCGTATGGTACCCACCATATGCAGAACGGATAGAAGGAAAATACCAGGCTGTTTTCAGAGGTGGTAAATCGACAACTTATCAGATTGCAACCCTGAAACAAATTTTGGAAAAAACACTGGAATATGGTATTGATACTCATTACATATTTATAGACTACAAAGCAGCCTACGACTCTATGAATAGAAGCAATAAAAGAGCTAGGAATACCAAAGTAGTTGGTAAATTTAACAAAACTAACTTTTGAAAAAGTTAAATGTAGACTACGAAATCAGAGGGAACTGTCTGAACCTATTAAAACAAATAACGGAATGTATCAGGGAGACCCTCTCTTCTGTATACTGTTCAATTTGGCTTTGGAAAAAGTCACAAATCACATCCACTGGTTCAATATATAATAAATCAGTGCAAATCCTGGCCTATGCTGTTGATATCAATATTGTTGGGAGAACGGAAAACGCTGAACGAGAGGCGTATGTAGCATTAAAAAATTAGCTACAAAAATGGGTTTAAAAATAAAATGCTATTTTGGGCTTAAGCTCCTCCTTAAATCCACAATTATATCAAGAAATACAAAAATAAAACTTTACAAAACAATAATACGCCCAGTCCTAACATATGGTTCAGAGACCTGGACTCTCACAAAAAATAATGAAAACATGTTAGGATGTTTCGAAAGAAAAGTACCAAGGCGGATCTATGGAGCAGTGAATGACACTGGAGTATGGAGAAGACTATACAACTTTGATCTTTATAGAATATACCAGGAACCTGATATCGTAAAGCATATTAAGATAGGACGTCTGAGGTGGATAGGGCGTGTAATGCGGATGGAACAAAATGACCTAGCTAGAAAAACAATCCTTGATAGACCTACTGGTCAGAGAAGAAGAGGAAGTCCCAGAACCAGGTTCCTTGATAGCATCGACGAAGACATGAGAAATATGAGAATACGTGATTAGCGGAGAAAGACTGGAGAGAAATTCTTAAGGAGGCTAGGACCAACGCAGTGTTGTAAAGCCAGAATAAAGATGATAATACATGAATATGCATTTCACATATAATCCAGTCTCTAGTTATCACCAATAATTTTTTAAGTGTTTAATTTTTAATAAAATTTATAATGAAATTGCCACTGTTAAGAATTCACTATATGTTTATATCTTTTTAGGTTTTTATATGTTTTTTTGCTTACTGGAATTGACATATCGACAAGCGAAAATAACAAGTTTATCAGCATTATCTGTATATGAGAAACGAGTTAGGAATATGGAAGACCTTATAGATTCCGATATTCCATTTAAAAGTTTCGCTGCTGGCATGGTCTTATTTCAATCAAACAAGCGATTAATAAGCAAGATTCAGGTTCTTTCTGAATCAGAAGAGGATTTCAAAGATTTAGGTATTAGAGCCTTTCAACAACGTTTTGCAACTATCTGGGGGGAAATTGGATTCGTTGTACAACCTTTCCTATGTGAAGTAATGGATTATTTTCCTTTGTTCATGATTCGGTTTGGGTTTTACATCCCAGATCATCATATATTTTACGAACATTTCGAGTTGTCGATAAAAAAAGTTATAGAATTTGGGTTTTTGGAAGCGGTATTACAAAAATATAAACATTTTTATATGCTTAAGAACGAAGATACTTATTCAAGTAAAGATACGAATCTTAAACGAGATTTAAAAAGTTGTATGTTCATGTTTATTGTATTGTTTGCTGGATACTTTGTTTCATTTATAGTGTTTCTAATCGAATTGCTGGTGGCTCACAAATGCAATATACTCATAAATTGTAAAGTCAAAATTTGCGGTTAGATTTGGAAGAAAAATTTAAATGAGGTCACTGAATATTTTACACCTTCATGTATCGTGTCGTACAAATTTACTAAATGTCAAAGTGCTTGTTAAAAATTTCGTACATATTGAAATAAAAATAAAAGGTACTAAACGCGTCCAAAATGCCTAAACTGCATTTTAATGAAGTGCAAAATACAAGAGTAATTGCCAAATTCGAAGAAGGTTGATTACTAAGACAGATTTGAACGTGAGCCATATATGCACATGGAAATTAAAAAAGAAATTACACTGAAATTAGTATACTTGAAAACTTTTCAAAAGGTCTAATACTTAATCTATTAATCTAATACTTAATTTCAAATATATCAGTTGTGCTACTTCCAAATACCAATTCAAAGAAATTAATAGACTATTTAAAAGCTATCATTGTATTCCATAAGATTTAATTTTTTTATAAAATTATTTACACTTTAGTACCTACTATTTTGTAAAAATCTCTTTTTCGTAACGATGTAACATACCTATACTTGTAAAATTGTCGCTAAAAGTCCGTGCATATAGCTAAACAAATGATAAAAAAACACAAGGAGGAGGGAAAAGATATAAAATATCATTAATAGAATACCGTAATAGACCAATTCCCAGTTTATATGCTAGCCCAAGTGATTGTTAATGGAAAGATGATTATGTACAAAGCTTTCATCTTCAATATGTAAATTAGATCCTAAAATTAAAACTAATGTTAAGGATAATTTTTTACAATCACAATTAAATTATAAAGCTCAATATGATAATTTCAAACCAAATTTGTCGCCTTATCAGCAGTTTTGGAAAACGTTTATAAGAAAACATCGCAAATTGGAAAAATTAATAAAAACACAATTTTAAACATTTAAATCATAAAAATATATTTATTAAGTCAACGAATAGATACATACCTATAATATAAATATGAGCTTATACAACATATTATGGACAAAAATATAATTTGGTATAACCAAAATACAAAAATCTACATAAGTAATAATAATAAGTAAAAATAATCGTAATAATCCAGATCATTGCAGTCATTTTACTGAAACTAATAAAATAGAAAAACAGCATTCCATCACAATTAATGAACAATTGCAGCGAAACAATAATCATGAAACCTCTGTTGTCTAGAGTACTCAACCAAGAAGTGATAGAAAAAACCTCTCAACAAACCATCATGGTATAAAGATTTTTGTTTTAGATTAATAAGAAATTAAAAAAGTTTCTTAAGAGGGAGATAATATGAACTAGTAATGTATGTTGATACTTGACAACACTATGTTTCTCCGTTATTGTCAGAATGTCATCAGATACACAATTCATATTTGTTAATATATTTGTAAGAATATCTGTGTTAATAAAGGTTTAAAAATTATTTATTTACATTTATTATAAATTCCTTATATTGGAGTAGCTAATCATCCAAAAGAAGAAAGCGTATTATAAGGCCTGCTCTAATTACGTTTTTTTTACTATTTTTTTTACTATTAGATCAATATTAAAATTGGTCCTAATGTTTTTCGACATTAAATATAAACTGATAGTGCTGATTAAAATCTCTCTTATGAATCAAAGTAATGATAAAAAATAAATAGTGCAAATGTAGTTTATATTAATCCCATAACAGAATTGGTTAAAATCACAAAGTACTTTGTGAGGTACCAATAAAATGTGTGTTATATTTTTAGCATTCTTGATATTTCCTATACAAATTAAATCATTAAATACTTCGTTAATAGAGAGAGATACATTGACAGAATGTTTCCAACAAATAATTGAATATGCTAGTTATCATACACATATTTTTATAACAAGTGAAAATTTCACAGAAAACTTTATTCCCAGATTTTCAAAAATAAGTGTAGGAAGTGACTATTTATACTTATTGCACTCTTTCCGTGGTGCTCCAAATTTATTCACAATAGCTTACAGTTCCTTAGATGAGTTAAATACAACTCTTCTCGATATATCTACAGAAAGAAAAGTGTCCAGAATTTTGTCACATTTCATTATTCTCACTACCAATCTAGTTGATTTAACTGAAATATCGCATTTGCTGTGGAACTACAGTTTTTATAAGAGTCTGATTCTACTGAAAAATAAATTACTTGTTGAATTGTACGTTATTGATTACAAAAATAGTAACTGCGGTAAAATAATAAAATATAAGAAAATAAACGAATGCAAAGACAACAAATACAAACTTAAATTAAAACCAATCAAACCAAACATGAAAATAAGTTTTAGTCAATGTCCTTTAACCGTTGGTGTTTCATTTCTGTCGCCAATGGTCAACTATATTAACTATTCATTCCCTGGAATAATACCAGAACTACTAACAATAGTTAGTACAACAAGTGGCTATAAATTCGATTTTTATCAGGACAATTGTTACATAGACGAAATTAAAGAATTAAGAATTGATTCCCTACTTAAAGATTCCGATAGTGGCAAAATAGATATGCTCTTTACATCGAACTACATCTCCTACAACAAATTCTTTTTTGTGTCAGCAATGTAAGATTATAAATTAACAATTATTAGTATTTTTACAGTATCGAAAAATTTGTCTTCTTTAATTGATGATCTCGTAGACATATTTTTATTACATCTATTTATATTTATTTTATCTATTAACAAGGAATACTTATCTTTTTAATTAATAGTCCGGCCAATATCATCATCATCATCGACCCTTCTAAGTCCAAAGTTAAACATAGACATCCCCTAATTTCTTTCAGTTCTGTTAGTCTTGAGCTTCTTGCACCAGTTCCCATTTTTTTGAAGTCCTCTCTACATCGTGTAGGTAGAACTTACTTACGTAGGTTATACTTCTCTTGTCTGCTCGTGGTTTCGACACTGTAATTTTTCTGGTCCACCGCCCGCAGGGCCGTTTCTAAGGTTTTGAGCGCCCCGAGCAAAACAAAAATTGGCTCCCTTTCATACAAGAATATATAAATTGGCTGTAAATAAAACAAAAATAGTAAAAAGACGAACATGAAAAATTATACAATAAAGAACTGTAAAAATTTTTTAAAAAAATTATAATAAATATTTACCTTATATATATATATATATATATATATATATATATATATATATATATATATATATATATATATATATATATATATATATTATATCAATGGTATTCCGGGTTTGACTCCGCGTTAAATGTTGTTGGTTTTGATAAAAACCATTTTGACGACGTTTCGGCAAGATCTCACTTGCCATTTTCAAGTCTCTCTGGATGGTCTGCTTCTTGTCGACGTTCACTTCCACTCGAACATCGACAAGAAGCAGACCATCCAGAGAGAGACTTGAAAATGGCAAGTGAGATCTTGCCGAAACGTCGTCAAAATGGTTTTTATCAAAACCAACAACATTTAATGCGGAGTCAAACCCGGAATACCATTGATATAACATACAGCTCCCGCGGAAATATCAAAACTAACATATATATATATATATATATATATATATATATATATATATATATATATATATATATATAAGCAATAAATTATTTTTGTATTCATATGACTCAAGAATGTTTGTAATTAAACTATACAAAACATCTGCAGCTCTATTTTCTTCTGTTATCTGATCAATTTTGATAACAAAACGGATTGTTAAAATAAAATACACTGTTATTTTTCGGTTATATTAGTAGTATCGTCCGCTAGTATAGAAAGAAATTGGGCTTCAATAATTTCTGTTGAAATTTCATTTTTTATGTACCTAATCAGCAAAACAATCTATTAAATCGTTTTGTACCTATTGTTTTTGACAAACCCATGAACATCCATTCTGTTTTTTAATATGTTCCTGGATTTCCTGATTGCGTTTAGCTGTGAAATTAAAAATTTCTTTAAAATTACCCATATTTGAAGAATTATGGCTCTGATCCCAAAGGCGAAATGCAAGTTCTTGTTTTGCTAAAATAATCGTAACATCAATTTATATATGAAAATAAAATTCTATTTTTTCTAACTTCTTTATTATATAACTTATTGGATAAAGTAATATGTCCAGCTAAAGCACTGTCAATAGTTTGCTTATTTTTTCTAACCGTTAAAACCTAAACAATTTTTTAAATAATGTTCTTTCGAAGATTCTTTTTTGTTGACACTAGCTGAAAATTTTTTCAAATCTGAATATCCCCTACTCACCCAAACATTTTGCTTCAAATTTGAAAGCAGCAGATAAGGTCAACAAAAAAGTGAACTTCTAAAATTACTACCGCAAAACCATTTATGGTTTTCATATCATATTGCTTTAATGATCTCGAAAATGGTCGATTATCCTTCTTATCTGTGGATAAAATTTGTAAATTTTAGTAATTAGTTAAACACATAATTTTCAGATACGACTCTGCAATGATATTAGTACCGAAACCAAAACAATTGCCTTATTGGAAAAACAATGTCTTGGCGTACCAATTGCCTGTATGGTGTTGTATATATGCACTGATTCCATTACTGTCCATTATAGTTCTGGGATATGCAAAACTAATCCAAACCGAAGACACAAGATATTTTGGATCATCTTTTATAAATAATATTTTAATGGTTTTTGGTCTTAGCTTAAATATACCAGTAAGAAATATACCAGTAACGTGGAATTTAAGAATTTTATTAGGTGAGTAAAATCCAAGTGGACAGGCTAGACTTTTCAAAATTAGTAGAGAAAATGAAGGTTTTATGTTATTAGCTAGATTCGTACTAGATTTTAGTAAGCTTCCATTTAGTTGATGGTTCTATTTCACATTTTATTTTAATGGATGTTACTAATATACTGCTATTCCTATATAACAAAATATGCAATTATATGCCCTTAAATCTCCAAATACTGCAAGGCATATACATTTATAAAAAACATGAGAAATATGCAGCATAATATAATATATGCATACGGAACTTAAATATATAGAAATCTTCAACAGAGAGGGAGAATTTAAAGCATTCTATGCAGAACAATGCAAAAGTTAGAATGGCGACCTATTAACAACAAGAAAATATGTATTAAATAGATGGGTGAAATACTTTACCCAGGCACTTAATATAGAGGAAAAAGAAGAAAACCTGGAAGACGAAATAGATGAGGTAAGGGGAGCAGATGAGAGGGAAGAGGAACCACCAATTTTTCTTGAAGTTAAAGATGCAGTTAAAAAAGTAGCCAGAAATAAATCACCCGGAATAGATAATCTCCCAGCTGAACTATAAAAAGAAAGTGGCCATGATATCATAATGGCATTAGAGCAGCTTATAAAAGAAATATGGACACAGAAATCCCTCCACAATGATTCAAATATTGGAATAATTTGCACCATACACAAAAAAGGAGATATATTTGAATGCTTTAACTACAGAGGAATTGCGCTTCTAAATGCAGCGTATAAAATATTTTCCACAGTACTATGTCACCATATGGCACCATATACAGAATGGATAAAAGGAAAATACCAGGTTGTTTTCAGAGGTGGTAAATCGACAACTCATCAGATTGCAACCCTGAAACAAATTTTGTGTTTAATTTTTAATAAAATTTATAATGAAATTGCCACTGTTAAGAATTCACTATATGTTTATATCTTTTTAGGTTTTTATATGTTTTTTTGCTTACTGGAATTGACATATCGACAAGCAAAAATCACAAGCTTATCAGCATTATCTGTATATGAGAAACGAGTTAGGAATATGGAAGACCTTATAGATTCCGATATTCCATTTAAAAGTTTCGCTGCTGGCACGATCTTATTTCAATCAAACAAGCGATTAATAAGCAAGCTTCAAGTTCTTTCTGAATCAGAAGAGGATTTAAAAGATTTAGGTATTAGAGCCTTTCAACAACGTTTTGCGACTATCTGGGGGGAAATTGGATTCGTTGTACAACCTTTCCTATATGAAGTAATGGATTATTTTTCTTTGTTCACGATTCAGTTTGGGTTTTACATCCCAGATCGTCATATATTTTACGAACATTTCGAGTTGTCGATAAAAAAAGTTATAGAATTTGGGTTTTTGGAAGCGGTATTACAAAAATATAAACATTTTTATATGCTTAAGAACGGAGATACTTATTCAAGTAAAGATACGAATCTTAAACGAGATTTAAAAAGTTGTATGTTCATGTTTATTGTATTGTTTGCTGGATACTTTGTTTCATTTATAGTGTTTCTAATCGAATTGCTGGTGGCTCACAAATGCAATATACTCATAAATTGTAAAGTCAAAATTTGCGGTTAGATTTGGAAGAAAAATTTAAATGAGGTCACTGAATATTTTACACCTTCATTTTTACATTGTAGTACTGTAAAATCGCAGTGTCGTACAAATTTACTAAATGTCAAAGTGCTTGTTAAAAATTTCGCACATATTGAAATAAAAATAAAAGCTACTAAACGCGTCCAAAATGCCTAAACTGCATTTTAATGAAGTGCAAAATACAAGAGTAATTGCCAAATTCGAGGAAGGTTGATTACTAAGACAGATTTGAACGTGAGCCGTATATGCACATGGAAACGCAAAAAAATTACACTGAAATTCTATGTTCTAAGTATACTTCAAAACTTTTCAAAAGGTCTAATACTTAATATATTAATCTAATACTTAATTTCAAATATATCAGTTGTGCTACGTCCAAATACCAATTCAAAGAAATTAATAGACTATTTAAAAGCTATCATTGTATTCCATAAGATTTAATTTTTTTATAAAATTATTTACACTTTAGTACCTTCTATTTTGTAAAAATCTCTTTTTCGTAACCATGTAACATACCTATACTTGTAAAATTGTCGCTAAAAGTCCGTGCATATAGCTAAACAAATGATCAAAAAACACAAGGAGGAGGGAAAAGATATAAAATATCATTAATAGAATACCGTAATAGACCAATTCCCAGTTTAAATGCTAGCCCAAGTGAATTGTTAATGGGAAGATTATTATGTACAAAGCTTTCATCTTCAATATGTAAATTAGATCCTAAAATTCAAACTAATGTTAAGGATAATTTTTTACAATCACAATTAAATTATAAAGCTCAATATGATAATTTCAAACCAAATTTGTCGCCTTATCAGCAGTTTTGGAAAATGTGTATAAGAAAACATCGCAAATTGGAAAAATTAATAAAAACACAATTTTAAACATTTAAATCATAAAAATATATTTATTAAGTCAACGAATAGATACATACCTATAATATAAATATTAGCTTATACAACATATTATGTACATACATATAATTTGGTATAATCAAAATACAAAAATCTACATAAGTAATAATAATAAGTAAAAATAATCGTAATAATCCAGATCATTGCAGTCATTTTACTGAAACTAATAAAATAGAAAAACAGCATTCCATCACAATTAATGAACAATTGCAGCGAAACAATAATCATGAAACCTCTGTTGTCTAGAGTACTCAACCAAGAAGTGCTAGAAAAAAGCACTCTCAACAAACCATCATGGTGTAAAGATTTTTGTTTTATATTAATCAGAAATTCAACAGGTTTCTTAAGAGGGAGATAATGTGAACTAGTAATGTATGTTGATAGTTGACAACACTATGTTTCTCCGTTATTGTCAGAATGTCATCAGATACACAATTCATATTTGTTAATATATTTGTAAGAATATCTGTGTTAATAAAGGTTTAAAAATTATTTATTTACATTTATTATAAATTCCTTATATTGGAGTAGCTAATCATCCAAAAGAAGAAAGCGTATTATAAGGCCTGCTCTAATTACGTTTTTTTTACTATTTTTTTTACTATTAGATCAATATTAAAATGGGTCCTAATGTTTTTCGACATTAAATATAAACTGATAGTGCTGATTAAAATCTCTCTTATGAATCAAAGTAATGATAAAAAATAAATAGTGCAAATGTAGTTTATATTAATCCCATAACAGAATTGGTTAAAATCACAAAGTACTTTGTGAGGTACCAATAAAATGTGTGTTATATTTTTAGCAGTCTTGATATTTCCTATACAAATTAAATCATTAAATACTTCGTTAATAGAGAGAGATACATTAACAGAATGTTTCCAACAAATTATTGAATATGCTAGTTATCATACACATATTTTTATAACAAGTGAAAATTTCACAGAAAACTTTATTCCCAGATTTTCAAAAATAAGTGTAGGAAGTGACTATTTATACTTATTGCACTCTTTCCGTGGTGCTCCAAATTTATTCACAATAGCTTACAGTTCCTTAGATGAGTTAAATACAACTCTTCTCGATATATCTACAGAAAGAAAAGTGTCCAGAATTTTGTCACATTTCATTATTCTCACTACCAATCTAGTTGATTTAACTGAAATATCGCATTTGCTGTGGAACTACAGTTTTTATAAGAGTCTGATTCTACTGAAAAATAAATTACTTGTTGAATTGTACGTTATTGATTACAAAAATAGTAACTGCGGTAAAATAATAAAATATAAGAAAATAAACGAATGCAAAGACAACAAATACAAACTTAAATTAAAACCAATCAAACCAAACATGAAAATAAGTTTTAGTCAATGTCCTTTAACCGTTGGTGTTTCATTTCTGTCGCCAATGGTCAACTATATTAACTATTCATTCCCTGGAATAATACCAGAACTACTAACAATAGTTAGTACAACAAGTGGCTATAAATTCGATTTTTATCAGGACAATTGTTACATAGACGAAATTAAAGAATTAAGAATTGATTCCCTACTTAAAGATTCCGATAGTGGCAAAATAGATATGCTCTTTACATCGAACTACATCTCCTACAACAAATTCTTTTTTGTGTCAGCAATGTAAGATTATAAATTAACAATTATTAGTATTTTTACAGTATCGAAAAATTTGTCTTCTTTAATTGATGATCTCGTAGACATATTTTTATTACATCTATTTATATCTATTTTATCTATTAACAAGGAATACTTATCTTTTTAATTAATAGTCCGGCCAATATCATCATCATCATCGACCCTTCTAAGTCCAAAGTTAAACATAGACATCCCCTAATTTCTTTCAGTTCTGTTAGTCTTGAGCTTCTTGCACCAGTTCCCATTTTTTTGAAGTCCTCTCTACATCGTGTAGGTAGAACTTACTTACGTAGGTTATACTTCTCTTGTCTGCTCGTGGTTTCGACACTGTAATTTTTCTGGTCCACCGCCCGCAGGGCCGTTTCTAAGGTTTTGAGCGCCCCGAGCAAAACAAAAATTGGCTCCCTTTCATACAAGAATATATAAATTGGCTGTAAATAAAACAAAAATAGTAAAAAGACGAACAAGAAAAATTATACAATAAAGAACTGTAAAAATTTTTTAAAAAAATTATAATAAATATTTACCTTTATATATATATATATATATATATATATATATATACATATATATATATATATATATATATATATATATATATATTATATCAATGGTATTCCGGGTTTGACTCCGCGTTAAACGTTGTTGGTTTTGATAAAAACCATTTTGACGACGTTTCGGCAAGATCTCACTTGCCATTTTCAAGTCTCTCTGGATGGTCTGCTTCTTGTCGACGTTCACTTCCACTCGAACATCGACAAGAAGCAGACCATCCAGAGAGACTTGAAAATGGCAAGTGAGATCTTGCCGAAACGTCGTCAAAATGGTTTTTATCAAAACCAACAACATTTAATGCGGAGTCAAACCCGGAATACCATTGATATAACATACAGCTCCCGCGGAAATATCAAAACTAACATATATATATATATATATATATATATATATATATATATATATATATATATAAGCAATAAATTATTTTTGTATTCATATGACTCAAGAACGTTTGTAATTAAACTATACAGAACATCTGCAGCTCTATTTTCTTCTGTTATCTGATCAATTTTGATAACAAAACGGATTGTTAAAATAAAATACACTGTTATTTTTCGGTTATATTAGTAGTATCGTCCGCTAGTATAGAAAGAAATTGGGCTTCAATAATTTCTGTTGAAATTTCATTTTTTATGTACCTAATCAGCAAAACAATCTATTAAATCGTTTTGTACCTATTGTTTTTGACAAACCCATGAACATCCATTCTGTTTTTTAATATGTTCCTGGATTTCCTGATTGCGTTTAACTGTGAAATTAAAATTTTTTTTAAAATTACCCATATTTGAAGAATTATGGCTCTCATCCCAAAGGCGAAATGCAAGTGCTTGTTTTGCTAAAATAATCGTAACATCAATTTATATATGAAAATAAAATTCTATTTTTTCTAACTTCTTTATTATATAACTTATTGGATAAAGTAATATGTCCAGCTAAAGCACTGTCAATAGTTTGCTTTTTTCTAACCGTTAAAACCTAAACAATTTTTTAAATAATGTTCTTTCGAAGATTCTGTTTTGTTGACACTAGCTGAAAATTTTTTCAAATCTGAATATCCCCTACTCACCCAAACATTATGCTTCAAATTTGAAAGCAGCAGATAAGGTCAACAAAAAAGTGAACTTCTAAAATTACTACCGCAAAACCATTTATGGTTTTCATATCATATTGCTTTAATGATCTCGAAAATGGTCGATTATCCTTCTTATCTGTGGATAAAATTTGTAAATTTTAGTAATTAGTTAAACACATAATTTTCAGATACGACTCTGCAATGATATTAGTACCGAAACCAAAACAATTGCCTTATTGGAAAAACAATGTCTTGGCGTACCAATTGCCTGTATGGTGTTGTATATATGCACTGATTCCATTACTGTCCATTATAGTTCTGGGATATGCAAAACTAATCCAAACCGAAGACACAAGATATTTTGGATCATCTTTTATAAATAATATTTTAATGGTTTTTGGTCTTAGCTTAAATATACCAGTAAGAAATATACCAGTAACGTGGAATTTAAGAATTTTATTAGGTGAGTAAAATCCAAGTGAACAGGCTAGACTTTTCAAAATTAGTAGAGAAAATGAAGGTTTTATGTTATTAGCTAGATTCGTACTAGATTTTAGTAAGCTTCCATTTAGTTGATGGTTCTATTTCACATTTTATTTTAATGGATGTTACTAATATACTGCTATTCCTATATAACAAAATATGCAATTATATGCTCTTAAATCTCTAAATATTGCAAGGCATATACATTTATAAAAAACATGAGAAATATGCAGCATAATATAATATATGCATACGGAACTTAAATATATAGAAATCTTCAACACAGAGGAAGAATTTAAAGCATTCTATGCAGAACAATGCAAAAGTTAGAATGGCGACCTATTAACAACAAGAAAATATGTATTAAATAGATGGGTGAAATACTTTACCCAGGCACTTAATATAGAGGAAAAAGAAGAAAACCTGGAAGACGAAAGAGATGAGGTAAGGGGAGCAGATGAGAGGGAAGAGGAACCACCAATTTTTCTTGAAGTTAAAGATGCAGTTAAAAAAGTAGCCAGAAATAAATCACCCGGAATAGATAATCTCCCAGCTGAACTATAAAAAGAAAGTGGCCATGATATCATAACGGCATTAGAGCAGCTTATAAAAGAAATATGGACACAGAAATCCCTCCACAATGATTCAAATATTGGAATAATTTGCACCATACACAAAAAAGGAGATATATTTGAATGCTTTAACAGCTTTTAGAGGAATTGCGCTTCTAAATGCAGCGTATAAAATATTTTCCACAGTACTATGTCACCGTATGGCACCATATGCAGAATGGATAAAAGGAAAATACCAGGTTGTTTTCAGAGGTGGTAAATCGACAACTCATCAGATTGCAACCCTGAAACAAATTTTGTGTTTAATTTTTAATAAAATTTATAATGAAATTGCCACTGTTAAGAATTCACTATATGTTTATATCTTTTTAGGTTTTTATATGTTTTTTTGCTTACTGGAATTGACATATCGACAAGCAAAAATCACAAGCTTATCAGCATTATCTGTATATGAGAAACGAGTTAGGAATATGGAAGACCTTATAGATTCCGATATTCCATTTAAAAGTTTCGCTGCTGGCACGATCTTATTTCAATCAAACAAGCGATTAATAAGCAAGCTTCAAGTTCTTTCTGAATCAGAAGAGGATTTAAAAGATTTAGGTATTAGAGCCTTTCAACAACGTTTTGCGACTATCTGGGGGGAAATTGGATTCGTTGTACAACCTTTCCTATATGAAGTAATGGATTATTTTTCTTTGTTCACGATTCAGTTTGGGTTTTACATCCCAGATCGTCATATATTTTACGAACATTTCGAGTTGTCGATAAAAAAAGTTATAGAATTTGGGTTTTTGGAAGCGGTATTACAAAAATATAAACATTTTTATATGCTTAAGAACGGAGATACTTATTCAAGTAAAGATACGAATCTTAAACGAGATTTAAAAAGTTGTATGTTTATGTTTATTGTATTGTTTGCTGGATACTTTGTTTCATTTATAGTGTTTCTAATCGAATTGCTGGTGGCTCACAAATGCAATATACTCATAAATTGTAAAGGCAAAATATGCGGTTAGATTTGGAAGAAAAATTTAAATGCGATCACTGAATATTTTACACCTTCATTTTTACATTGTAGTACTGTAAAATCGTAGTGTCGTACAAATTTACTAAATGTCAAAGTGCTTGTTAAACATTTCGCACATATTGAAAAATAAAATAAAAGCTATTACACGAGTCCAAAATGCCTAAACTGCATTTTAATGAAGTGCAAAAGACAAGAGCAATTGCCAAATTCGAAGAAGGTTGATCACTAAGGCAGATTTGAACGTGAGCCATATATGCACATGGAAAATAAAAAAAAATTACACTGAAATACTATGTTCTAAGTATACTTCAAAACTTTTCAAAAGGTCTAATACTTAATATATTAATCTAATACTTAATTTCAAATATATCAATATAAATTCAAAGAACTTAATAGACTATTTAAAAGCTATCGTTGTATTCCATAAGATTTAATTTTTTTATAAAATTATTTACATTTTAGTACCTACTATTTTGTAAAAATCTCTTTTTCGTAACCATGTAACATACCTATACTTGTAAAATTGTCGCTAAAAGTCCGTGCATATAGCTAAACAAATGATCAAAAAACACAAGGAGGAGGGAAAAGATAAAAAATATCATTAATAGAATACCGTAATAGACGAATTCCCAGTTTATATGCTAGCCCAAGTGATTGTTAATGGAAATATGATTATGTACAAAGCTTTCATCTTCAATATGTAAATTAGATCCTAAAATTAAAACTAATGTTAAGGATAATTTTTTACAATCACAATTAAATTATAAAGCTCAATATGATAATTTCAAACCAAATTCGTCGCCTTATCAGCAGTTTTGGAAAACGTGTATAAGAAAACATCGCAAATTGGAAAAATTAATGAAAACACAATTTTAAACATTTAAATCATACAAATATATTTATTAAGTCAACGAATAGATACATACCTATAATATAAATATGAGCTTATACAACATATTATGGACAAAAATATAATTTGGTATAACCAAAATACAAAAATCTACATAAGTAATAATAATAAGTAAAAATAATCGTAATAATCCAGATCATTGCAGTCATTTTACTGAAACTAATAAAATAGAAAAACAGCATTCCATCAAAATTAATGAACAATTGCAGCGAAACAATAATCATGAAACCTCTGTTGTCTAGAGTACTCAACCAAGAAGTGCTAGAAAAAAGCTCTCTCAACAAACCATCATGGTGTAAAGATTTTTGTTTTATATTAATCAGAAATTCAACAGGTTTCTTAAGAGGGAGATAATGTGAACTAGTAATGTATGTTGATAGTTGACAACACTATGTCTCTCCGTAATTGTCAGAATGTCATCAGATACACAATTCATATTTGTTAATATATTTGTAAGAATATCTGTGTTAATAAAGGTTTAAAAATTATTTATTTACATTTATTATAAATTCCTTGTATTGGAGTAGCTAATCATCCAAAAGAAGAAAGCGTATTATAAGGCCTGCTCTAATTACTTTTTTTTTTACTATTTTTTTTACTATTAGATCAATATTAAAATGGGTCCTAATGTTTTTCGATATTAAATATAAACTGATAGTGCTGATTAAAATCTCTCTTATGAATCAAAGTAATGATAAAAAATAAATCGTGCAAATGTAGTTTATATTAATCTCATAACAGAATTGGTTAAAATAACTAAGTACTTTGTGATATACCAATAAAATGTGTGTTATATTTTTAGCATTCTTGATATTTCCTATACAAATTAAATCATTAAATACTTCATTAATAGAGAGAGATACATTGGCAGAATGTTTCCAACAAATTATTGAATATGCTAGTTATCATACACATATTTTTATAACAAGTGAAAATTTCACAGAAAACTTTATTCCCAGATTTTCAAAAATAAGTGTAGGAAGTGACTATTTATACTTATTGCACTCTTTCCGTGGTGCTCCAAATTTATTCACAATAGCTTACAGTTCCTTAGATGAGTTAAATACAACTCTTCTCGATATATCTACAGAAAGAAAAGTCTCCAGAATTTTGTCACATTTCATTATTCTCACTACCAATCTAGTTGATTTAACTGAAATATCGCATTTGCTGTGGAACTACAGCTTTTATAAGAGTCTGATTCTACTTAAAAACGAATTAGTTGTAGAATTGTACGTTATTGATTACAAAAATAGTAACTGCGGTAAAATAATAAAATATAAGAAAATAAACGAATGCAAAGACAACAAATACAAACTTAAATTAAAACCAATCAAACCAAACATGAAAATAAGTTTTAGTCAATGTCCTTTAACCGTTGGTGTTTCACTTCTGTCGCCAATGGTCAACTATGTTAACTATTCATTCCCTGGAATAATACCAGAACTACTAACAATAGTTAGTACAACAAGTGGCTATAAATTCGATTTTTATCAGGACAATTGTTACATGGACGAAGTTAAAGAATTAAGAATTGATTCTCTACTCAAAGATTCCGATAGTGGCAAAATAGATATGCTTTTTACATCGAACTACATCTCCTACAACAAATTCTTTTTTGTGCCAGCAATGTAAGATTATAAATTAACAATTAGTGGTATTTTTACAGAAAAATTTGTCTTCTTTAATTGATGATCTCGTTGACATATACTCATGTTCTTATACTTATATATATATATATATATATATATATATATATATATATATATATATATATATATATATATATATATATATATATATATATTATCTATATATTTGTCTACTTATATTTATTTTATCTATTAACAAGGAATACTTACCTTTTTAATTAATAGTCCGGCCAATATCATCATCATCATCATCGAGCCTTCTAAGTCCAAAGTTAAACATAGACATCCCCTAATTTCTTTCAGTTCTGTTAGTCTTGAGCTTCTTGCACCCAGTTCCCATTTTTTTGAAATCCTCTGTACATCGTGTAGGCTCTTCTTTTGTCTGCTCGTGGTTTCGAGACTGTAATTTTTCTGGTCCACTACCCGCAGGGCTGATTCTAGGGTTTTGAGCGGCACGAGCAAATCAAAATTTGGCTCCCTTTCATACAAGAATATATAAATTTGCTGTAAATAAAACAAAAATAGTAAAAAGACGAAAATGAAAAATTATACAATAAAGAACTGTGTAAAAATTTGTAAAAAAAATTTTAATAAATATTAACCTATATATATATATATATATATATATATATATATATATATATATATATATATATATATATATATATATATATATATATACAGTGTGTAAAAGCCAAATGGAATAAATTCATTATTTAGGTTACTGTACATATTTATAAAAAATCCCGAAACACGTCAAATTTAAATTATAACTTGACATTCTTTAACGTGAAAATGCAACCCCTACCTTCAACCCCCTTAGAATGAAAGGTACAACCCCCAATTTTTAAAATAGGAAGTATAGGCTTGTGATATATCGTTTGAAAGGTCTTTTCATTCTCCATTCAAAAATGTTGTCGCTTTCAAGTTTATTAAGATTAATTAAGATAAAATAAATTAAAATCATGTGGTTACCGAAATTAGCTAAAATATACTCAAAACTTATTTCCCGTTTGTTTAGATCTTGATAATGAGAAAGTGAACAAAAACCATAGCAATATGGTTTTTAGATGGTAACCAATAAAAAACTTTAAAGAATTTCCGTGGCAACGTTATTTTAACACGCATTAGTAAATTGTTTTATTTAAGTTGTCTGTATTTTAGTTTAAGTAAAAAGTTCGTTCAATTCAATTCTGAAAAATGGTTAGATTAACGGAAATGCATAAAATAACAGTTTTACAAATGATTGGTTACGGAGATAACACCCGAACACAACAGGAAGTAACTCGCCTATTTCATGAGAAATTTCCTAATTTACCGCCTATATCCCAAGGATCAATAAGTAAAATAGAGAAGCAGTTTCGCGAGTTTGGTCATGTAGGGCAGATAAAAAAAGCAGCTGCCAATGCACTGAGTGATGAACTCAAATTAGATGTGTTGCTTGAGTTTCAAGAAAATCCACATACATCGAGTAGACAGGCATCCACTACATTCAATGCTAGCCGTACATCGATAGTAAACATATTAAAAGAAAATAAATTGCATCTCTATAAGATGATACCTACTCAGGAGCTCATGGAAGACGATTTTGATAGGAGAACTTTTTTTTGTGAGCAAATGATGGACATGTTGGATAACAATATTATCCAATTAGAAGACGTTATGTTTTCTGATGAGTGTACTTTTTCACTTAACGGTCATGCTAATCGGCAAAATTGCCGCTACTGGGCCACGGAAAATTCTCACTGGATGAGAGAAGAACACACTCAATACCCTCAAAAGGTTAATGTTTGGGCAGGGATTGTAGAAAACAATATCATTGGTCCCTTTTTCATTGAGGGCAACTTGCAATTGCAACATTGAGGGCAAAATCATTCAATACTTGTTTTATTATCTCATATAATGAGTAGTCTGTTGATTCTGCAATTTAGTGGTAGCTAATAAAATGCTCCTTGATTTTGAAGTCGCTGTCATTAATGTCTACAAAACGTTACGTAAATAAAAGTTGTTCCTTAGGACTAATATTCTTAGGTTTCATGATTTTTAATTCAATAAAATCAAACCAATAAATCAAAAATTCAATAAAATTTTTGGTTTTGTCTATTAATATTTTTTTTTGAGTTATTATGAATTCTGACTATAGGTGCAAATAGTTTTCTTATAAATAATATTACGATTATTCAATTATGAACAATGATCAAAAAAATATTTTATTCCTATATCGGCGTCCCCCAAAATTTGGCATCTGGGCAGTCGTCCGACTTGGCCGTCTCTTTATCCGGCGCCCGGATTCCACCCGTCATTCATTCTAGAGTCAGATAGATTGCTCATTTCCACTTCAGCCATGCTATACGCTCTATGACAGCTGTGATGCCGGTCCTTCTTATTTCGTCGTTTCTAATCCTGCATCTGAGAGTCAGTCCAAGTAACTATCATTCCATTCTTTTTTAGGCTACACTGAGATTGGTTGCTGTGGCCTGGGTTGAGAAAAGTTTTTCGGCGCTGTAAGTCATGACTGTAAGTACAGATCAGTCAAATGTTTTCTTTTTCAAATAATTGCAGTATTGCTCTTGAATATGTCTGATATGTGGCCCATGCAAAGTGATTCTTCTTTGCAGTTCAGTGGTTTGGTTGTCCCTGTTAATTGGAATTTCATTACCCAAGTGACTTCTTAGAACTTAATATACATTAATATGTGTTAGCCAATTTGAACGTGGGAAATTTAAAAGGTCTAACTCACTTTTGAGATCAGGCATCTCTTCTAATCATTGGTTAACTTTTTTTCCTGAATTTTCTAATTTCTCAAAGCTTAAAAAGTAGCTTTAGTATGCGATAAATAATATTTTTAGTTTAATATAAATATTGTATAATTAGTTAAGCACATAATTTTCAGATACGACTCTGCAATCATATTAGTACCGAAACCAAAACAATTGCCTTATTGGAAAAACAATGTCTTGGCATACCAATTGCCTGTATGGTGTTGTATATATGCACTGATTCCATTACTGTCCATTATAGTTCTAGGATATGCAAAACTAATCCAAACCGAAGACACAAGATATTTTGGATCATCTTTTATAAATAATATTTTAATGGTTTTTGGTCTTAGCTTAAATATACCATCAAGAAATATACCAGTAACGTGGAATTTAAGAATTTTATTAGGTGAGTAGCATCCAAGTGGACAGGCTAGACTTTTCAAAATTAGTAGAGGAAATGAAGGTTTTATGTTATTAGCTAACTTCGTACTAGATTTTAGTAAGCTTCCATTTAGTTGATGGTTCCATTTCACATTTTATTTTAATGGATGTTACTAATATACTGCTATTCCTATATAACAAAATATGCAATTATATGCTCTTAAATCTCCAAATATTGCAAGACATATACATTTATAAAAAACATGGAAAATATGCAGCATATATAATATATGCATAAGGAACTTAAATATATAGAAATCTTCAACAGAGAGAAAGAATTTAGAGTTTAGAATTTAGAATTCTATGCAGAACAATGCAGAAGTTAGAATGGCGACCTATTAACAACAGGAAAATATGTATTAAATACTTTAACCAGGCACTTAATATAGAGGAAAAAGAAGAAAACCTGGAAGACGAAAGAGATGAGGTAAGGGGAGCAGATGAGAGGGAAGAGGAACCACCAATTTTTCTTGAAGTTAAAGATTCAGTTAAAAAAGTAGCCAGAAACAAATCACTCGGAATAGATAATCTCCCAGCTGAACTATAAAAAGAACGTGGCCATGATATCATAATGGCATTAGAGCAGCTTATAAAAGAAATATGGACACAGAAATCCCTCCCCAATGATTGGAATATTGGAATAATTTGCACCATACACAAAAAAAATCGGTTGCCTGTAAAGTCGGTTTTACGGGCGAAGATTTTACGTGACAACGTCTTTTTCTCGGTAGAATATTTATTGATATGAATATTATTAAATTGCACAATAGGAACAAGGAATTGAATGAAAATAAGAATTGCACAAATTTTAACTATAGAAATATATTTTGTTTACTAAAACATTGTACATGTAAACTTAAACTTAACTAATTTCTATTTATTGTTCAGTTTCTCAACTTTTGTGTCAATCTAACAATTAATCAATCAATCATAGTTTACGATAATGAAATATTAGTGTACAATTATTTACCTTTATTGTTGTAGTTGTTGTAAATGGCGAATCTAAGCACTCCACATTTTCACTACAGACACAGCTGACGATACTTTAACCACACGTGTGAACTTGTATTATGACGCTTTCTCGGTTTTCCAACGCCAAGAACGCTCGAGAAAGACAGAGACACAAGCACGCACCGATTCAACGCGCCTAATTCTCTAGTGCTGCGCGCGCAGCGGACCGATCATGGGATCATTGAGTGGGAGAGAGACGCAAGGCATTCGCCGGTTCGGCGGGCCTCTCTCTCGTTCGGTGACTCATCGTAACAGACGTGAGCGGGCGTTACACTTTTTCATGAGTGACTCCGAGCCACAACCTAATTTAAGACGTTGTCACGTCAAAAGGAGATATCTTTGAATCTTTAACCACAGAGGAATTACGCTTCTAAATGCAGCGTATAAAATATTTTCCACAGTACTATGTCACCATATGGCACCATATGCAGAATGGATAGAAGGAAAATACTAGGTTGTTTTCAGAGGTGGTAAATCGACAACTCATCAGATTGCAACCCTGAGACAAATTTTAGAAAAAACACTGGAATGTGTCATAGATACTCAACACATATTTATAGACTACAAAGCAGCCTACGACTCTGTGAATAGAAGGGATATGTTCAAAGCAATAAAAGAGCTAGGAATACCAAATCAGTTGGTAAATTTAACAAAACTAACTCTTTAAAAAGTTGAATTTAGAGTACGAATTCAGAGGGAACTGTCTGAACCTTTTAAAACAAATAACGGGGTAACTTTTAAAAAATTAAGGGGTATATCAGGGAGACCCTCTCTTCTGTATACTGTTCAATCTGGCTCTGGAAAAAGTCACAAATCATATCTACTGGTTCAATATATAATAAATCAGTGCAAATCCAGGCCTATGCTGATGATATAAATATTGTTGGGAGATCGGAAAACGCTGAACGAGAGGCGTATGTAGCATTAAAAAGGATGTTAAGATGTTTCGAAAGAAAAGTACCAAGGCGAATCTATGGAGCAGTGAATGACACTGGAGTATGGAAAAGACTTCTTCTTCAGTGCCTTATCCGGTCCGGATGTTGGCGATCATCAAGGCTATCATGGTTTTGTTGACTGCTCTGCGAAACAGCTCCGCTGAGGTCATCCCAAACCATTGTCGGAGATTTTTCAACCACGAGATACGACGGCGTCCCGGTCCTCTTCTGCCAAATACTTTACCCTGCATAACAAGTTGAAGAATTCGATATTTTTCTTCGTTCCGCATCACGTGGCCGAGTTACTCAAGCTTACGTTGTTTAATTAAATTAAGCACTTCTTTTTCTTTTGTCGTGCGCTGTAGGACCTCAACGTTGGTGACATGGTCCACATAAGATATTTTTAGTATCCTTCTGTATATCCACATCTCGAAGGCTTCGATTCGTTTTTCAGTGGCTTGCGTCAGTGTCCAGGCTTCAACTCCATATAGTAACACTGGAAGAACGTAGCACCTCACTATCCGCATCTTGGTTCCCAAACTGAGATCACTGCAGCACAGCAAGGATCTCAACTTAATAAAAGTAGACCGTGCCATTTAAAATGCCGTAAAAGACTATACAACTTCAATCTTTATAGAATATACCAGGAACCAGATATCGTGAAACATATTAAGATGGGACGTCTGAGGTGGATAGGACATGTAATGCTGATGTAACAAAATGGTCCAGCTAGAAAAATGCTCATTGATAGACCTATTGGTCAGAGAAGAAGAGGAAGACCCAGAACGAGGTTCCTTGATAGCATCGATGAAGACATGAGAAATATGGCCAAACGTGATTAGTGGAGAAAGGCGATGGATAGGGACGACTGGAGGGAAATTCTTAAGGAGGATAGGTTGTAAAGCCAGGATAATGATGATAATACATGCATATGCATTTCACATATAATCCAGTCTCTAGTTATCACCAATAATTTTTTAAGTGTTTGATTTTTAATAAAATTTATAATGAAATTACCACTATTAAGAATTTACTATATGTTTATATCTTTTTAGGTTTTTACATGTTTTTTTGCTTACTGGAATTGACATATCGACAAGCGAAAATCACAAGCTTATCAGCATTATCTCTATATGAGAAACGAGTTAGGAATTTGGAAGACCTTACAGATTCCGATATTCCATTTAAAAGTTTCGCTGCTGGCACGATCATATTTCAATCAAACAAGCGATTAATAAGCAAGATTCAAGTTCTTTCTGAATCAGAAGAGGATTTCAAAGATTTAGGTATTAAAGCCTTTCAACAACGTTTTGCGACTCTCTGGGGGGAAATTGGATTCGTTGTACATCCTTTCCTCTATGAAGTAATGGATTATTTTCCTTTGTTCATGATTCAGTTTGGGTTTTACATCCCAGATCGTCATATATTTTACGAACATTTCGATTTGTCGATAAAAAAAGTTATAGAATTTGGGTTTTTGGAAGCGTTATTACAAAAATATAAACATTTTTATATGCTTACGTACAGAGATACTTATTCAAGTAAAGATAAGAATCTTAAACGAGATTTAAAAAGTTGTACGTTCATGTTTATTGTATTGTTTGCTGGATACTTTGTTTCATTTATAGTGTTTCTAATAGAATTGCTGGTGGCTCACAAATGCAATAGACTCATAAATTGTAAAGTCAAAATATGCAGTTAGATTTGGAGGAACTATTTAAATATATAAGGCGTTCAGAACCATAGTGGATCGTGTCCATAATACATAAGTCAGAGTAATTTAGAGTTACAGTTAACAAACTCTCTACTATTACATAATACACAAACGAACCTAATCTAAGTGAAAACCTCTTATGCAATATGTTGCTTAAATAATTAAACTATTTGGAAATAATTGGACACCCTTGAAAAAAAAAAAAAAAGACTGCCGGTAGAAGTTATACTTCTATACACGCGTTCGCCGTTACAAATTTAAATGGGAGTCAATCTGCACAATCATTACATATGTAATGCTATAGGTAAGAGAGAGCAAAAAGAGAAAAAGAATTAGGTATATAGGTATATGGTGCATCGTTTGCTGTATATAAACATTTGTCCTGTAATAGGAGTATAATAAATGAAGGATTGAATCAATATTTTAATGAAAATATATATTTTTATTTTCATATTATGTATAAAAGGGGTTGAATGCAAAAAAAAATTTTTACACATACTCTCCAGTAAAATTTATTGTTGATTTTGTTACAATTATAAAAATACAATACAATATACTGCAACATAATTCAATATAATAATATACATATATATAATAAATATAAATACAAATTAAAATGCAATATTTATAAGTATTTAAAAATGACAATATACATAACTTACTTACGCATATGTTTAATTTACCATGATAATAATATTAATAAAAAAATAATATTATTAATAAATATTAAATATATTTTCAAAAGGAACATTTTTATTCTCGAGAGAGAAAGAGAGAGGAAATATATCTTCTGTCTCTCTCTTACCTATATCTTACATATGTAATGGTTTTGCCGATGCACTCCCGTACAAATTTCCAACGTCGAACGCGCGTATAGAAGTATAACTTCAAAAAATGTTTGTCGAAGATAAAAATAAAAAACCAACAACTCGGATTATGTTGTAAATTTTCATTTTATTTTAAAATTTAGCATTTTTGCCTATATTCTTCTTCTTCTAATGGCGCTACAACCCTTTGTGAGTCTTGGCCTGCTTAACAATGTTCTTCCATTCTGCCCTGTCGGATACTTTCCTTCGCCACTGCCTGATGTTCATGGTTTTAAGATCCCTCTCTAAATCGTCTATCCATCTTTTACGGGGCCTTCCTCTTGTTCTGTTTCCTTGGGGCTTCCATCTCTGGACTACTTTTACACCTCGATTATCTGGCATTATTTCTAGGTGACCAAGCCAGTTTAGTCTTTGTGACTTTACAAATATGACAATATCTGCGTTCTGCATTAGTTCATCCAGCTCGTGGTTCATTTTAATTCTCCACGAACCATCGCTGCATTGGGTTGGTCGAAATATCTTCCTTAGTATTTTGCGCTCAAATATTCTCAGTTGATTTTCATCAGTTGTTGAGAGGGTCCACGTCTCACATCCATATATGACCACTGGTCTAATTACTGTTTTGTATATTCTAAGGTTAGACTCACGATTCAATAACTTATTTTTCATTAAGTCTTTGTATGCATAAAAGCACTTATTACCGCTAAGAATCCGTGCTTGTATTTCTTGACTGATGTTGTTGTTGTCATTTATTATTTAGCCTAGGTAGGGAAAAATGGAGGCATAGTTGTAGGTATGGTTGTCTACCTTCAGATTCTCATGTTCATTCGAATTTGTGCACTCCATATATTTTTTTTTGCTTTCATTTATATATAGACCAAACGTAGCAACTTCTCGTTTCAGTTCTATAACTTTTTCGCTTAATACCCTTTTGTTGCGGCTTATTATGGCAACATCATCCGCATATGAGCATATTTGCATTGATCTTGTATTAATACAGCCGTTTATATCCAATTTTCTAAAAACAGCTTCTAAAGTTAGATTAAAAAGTGTTGTTGATAAGGCATCACCTTGTCTAACTCCATTTTCAATATCAAAGGCCTGCGTCATATCTCCATCTATTCTCACCATAGCTTTGGAACCCTCCAGAGTCATTCGTATAAGTTTAACCAACTTATTGGGTATCTCTAACATAGATAGTTGCTTTAACATCTTTTGTCGATCTACTCCATCAAACGCCTGTTTGAAATCGATATACAAGTTGTAAATAGGTATGTTATATTTAACACATTTTTCATGTATACCTCTTAACATATGTATTTGGTCTATAGTTGACCTCTTTGGTCTAAAGTCACATTGGTATTCACCAATAATCTCCTCCTAAAACGATTCCAGGCGGCTGTATATAATTCCTGATAATATCTGGTAGACGACATTTAAAACTGTTATGCTCCTATAATTTTTGCAGAGTTCTTTGTCTCCCCCTTTGTACATAGGAAGTATGATTCCTACTTTCCAATCTTCTGGGATGACCTCTAGTGTGCATATGCGGTCGATTAGTTTATGGATACGCCTCCATAGCGCATGTCCACCATTCTTTATCAGTTCTGCAGTTATTCCATCTGTGTCAGGTGCTTTGTTATTTTTTAGATGTTTCATGACGTTTATCGTTTCTTCCAATGTTGGTTGCTCAACTAGTTGTTCTGCCGTGTGGTGAATTTTGCGTATATTACATATATTTAATAAGATTAACGTGAGGTTTTTAAATATTTTAAAAATAAAAAAGGAAATACATATTGGGATTCGAACATATATACCAGCGTATGAACAAAACACGTAAAAAATTTGCCAATTAGACATGACACTAACGTATTTCCAAATTGATTCGTTCTCGGTCATTCAGAGATTTATTGTAAATTATTTTGAAATACAAAAGACGAAAATAATTATGAACATTTAATAAATAATACAAAACATATCACATAAATAATAATATTAATACATATTATATTATATACATAATATTATATATAATTTTAAATATAATACAAAAGGAACATTTTTATTCTCGAGAGAGAAAGAGAAAGAAAATATATCTTCTGCCTCTCTCTTACTCATATCTTACATATGTAATGATTTCACCGATTCACTCCCGTACAAATTTCCATTGTCGAACGCGCGTATAGAAGTATAACTTCAAAAATTGGACTTGATCCATTATTACTCTGATATATTTGCGGGAAAAAAATAGATTAAAAAACGAAGTATGACATAACTGGAATTTTAGTTACAAAAAATAATAACAAATAAAAAAATTAAGTGGCATTAGTTTTAATCATCATAGACCAGTTCATGATCGTCTATGTCGTCTTCTTTACCCTGTTGCTGGATTCGTGAACGAGCTCCTGTACTGATGCAGAGATTTTTAAAATGATAGTGTGTGACTGGTGGCAGATATGGGAGGAGAGCATGTCCTTTTTCTTTGCTTCTGTCACGAGTATAGGTGTGGAGTACAGATAACTTTGATTACCAATTAATTTTGAGACATTTATTTTGGCCATCCAGATAGTGAACAACTGAAAATCTTCCGTTTGCACTTCAAAACCCAAGGATGTTCTCTCTTGTACCTCATCCATCTCATTTCTAACCACTTCACAGGTGCTCCATCACTATAGAATTTTTCATATAAAAATGATTGTACGTCATTCAAGATTTACGACGTCAGAACCCCACAGCGTTGCCAACACATCAGAATAGTTAGTAAGTGGGGAATTTTTAAAATGTCAACTATTTGTCAAACTGTTATATTAACAGTAAGTAAAGGTAAATACGCTTAGTTTTAAGACTACTGCAAGACACTAAGATACATAAGAAAACATTTTAATACAAAATTGTATATTTTAAATTTGAAACTTACCTCTTTTAGAGCATTAATAATAAAAACGTCTCGCCATTATTTCTTGTTCAAAATAATCTATCTTATATGAAAGCTTATCAGCTTTCTACACACTATTTAGTTGTTTTGGCATAGCATAATCACAATACACAACAATAATTAGTTTTTAAAGCTATTTATGTAAATTTAATATGTATTTATAAATACAATTTATTAATAATATATTATGATCAAAGTGTATAAGAAATCAACACATAAACAAAATTCTTACTCTAAAAAAGCGGTAACACTTTAAACAATTTTGCCACACGCTGAACTGTCATTAAAATTGAAGTATTCCCGTATCAGTTGCGTACAATTGTCTAATCTATTTAATTAAAATTATTATTTTGTGGAATATTAGACTTATTATTGACTAGTATTTACGACTAGAGTTATTTCATAAAATTTATAAGTATATTAATAATAACAAATGTTTTTGGGTATTTAATCAATATAATTCTAGAATTTCCAATATAATGATGATTACATTTTTGTGATTATTATACCATGTTGACGCCTAAGTGACATCACTTTATATCAATTGTAACGTGCAAAGTTTTTACTTTGAAAAGTAGTGTACCTTTTTTTCTATTTACAAGCACATCTTCTATGTTGTCGACACAATGTCGCTTCTTTTTTATTACATTAATCCAGTCTCTGGCCCAAAGATGTGAAAAGATTTTCTGGCAGCCTTTTCAATAACTCCAAAATCTCGGTCGTTTGCCAAAAAGGAGTGGCTAGATACAAGAAACTTGTGATCTATCGTTCTTATATTTATGTAAGGATCTTGAACAAGATTTAGTAACGTGGGATCCACTTTAAAATTTCTGTTTTGTTCTGTACATGAATCTGAATAGAGAGTTACTTGGTTATGATTTTTGGTATGTTTTTTCAGATGCATGGTTAATATTTAAGATATATCCTCAGATCTTCTACCACCATTTGTTTCGTCCCACCCATACATAAAGTCGTTGTTTTTGTTGAAGGAATGAATTCCTAGGTTATAGACATACATATTTCTTTTGTAATATGCAATGGATGTAGACAAAGTAGCAACATAGTGTTCATTTTAGCGATTTTAGCGAGTTTAGTACATCTCGAAAGTAGCAAAGCTTGATTTGCTTTTGCTGGGTGAACATATTTCTCAAGAATAAGTGAATTGGATGTCTCAGGTTCAGTTGCTGCAGCTATTTTTAAGGACAGTTGATCACATTTGGTCCACGTATCAGGTCATACATTTTCTGATATTTAAATCAGGATTAAGATACTTTTTTTCAGGGTTATTTGTCCTGCTATAATAAATGTCGTCATTTGAATCCATTTTTAATTATAAATGATCATGATAAATACACTGAGCATAATCTGACGAGTAAACTGGACTTGATCCACTCTGTCCCGAAATAATATGACACATTGTTCAGAGACATTGGAAACTAACGCAATCTGTTTATTATTGGGGTAAATTTAGACGTGGTTTGTTTTAGCACCGAGAAGATTTGTATTTCTTCTTCTTCTTCTTCCTCTTCATAAGCAATTCTGCTTGTTCATAGGCGGATTAATACATCTATGGAAGGTTGTCACTCCATCTTTTGCGCGGTCGTCCGATACTTCTTCTGCCGATTGGTGACTTGCTATTTTGATGACCGGATCTCCTCTATTCTGCTTATGTGGTTATTTCATTCTTTTTTTCTATTTTGTGTCCATTCATGTATACTCTGTACGTTACATTTTCTTCTAATGTCTTCACTTTTCTTTCGATCTCTCAGCGTATTTTCTGTAATTTTTCTCAGTACTCTCATCTCTGCCGTTTCCAGTAGCCTTTGCGTTGTGGCTATGTCGGGTCTTGTTTCTGAGGCGTATGTCATTATTGGTCTTACACTGGCTTTATAAATTCTTCATCTCAGTGTTAATGTGTCTGTTTCGCCATATAGTGTTATTAAGGCATCCTGCAAGTCTATTTGCTTTTTGTACTTGATCTCTCACTTCTTTGTAAAGGTCTCCATAGCTAGACAGTATAATCCCAGGTATTTTCATTATTTGTTCAATACTGATGCCATCAATTACTATTTTACAACTGGTTAGTTCTTTGCTGACTACTATTGTTTTAGTTTTCTTAGATGAGATTGTCACATTAAATTCTTTTGCTCTTATGTTAAATCTGTGGACCAGTCCTTGCAGACTATCTTCATCTTGGGCTATCAATATTGCGTCGTTTGCGTAACAGAGTATTTTGATTTCTTTGTTTCCCATTCTGTATCTTCTTCCTTTGTTAACGGTTTTGATGATTTCATCCATGATCAAATTGAATAGCATGGGACTCAATGAATCCCCTTGTGTTATTCCGCTGCCTATTTCTATAGGTTCTGTAAGTTGTCCATCTATTCTGACTTCCATTTTGTTGTTTTGGTAGATGTTATCGATAGTTTTTATAATATTTAGGGGAACTTATCTATTATACAGAAGATGGATTACATCTTTGTCTTGCTCTGCCAAACGCTTTCTTAAGGTCAATCAGACACAGAAATGCTGGTGTCGCTGGATATGCGCCAGTCGCTTTCACAGTGATCTCACACTCGAATGACGCATGCCCTGTTTAGAGATTTTCGAAAGTTCGCCGGAGAAGGTATATGCATGCTCTGGCGATTCGCCCGTCAATTTGAAATACGCTTGCGATGGACGATTTACATCAATATTATGTAGTTAACCGAGAAATAAATGAACAAAACGATATATTACAAGTACCCAGAAGATATATAAGGGACATGCAAAATCCATTACACTTTTATAGTGATAATGAATTTAGAAAAAGGTATAGATTTCGAAAACAAACAGTTATTGAAATAATGTTGCCAGTAATATATGATGAAATGGTGAAAATTAATCGACGTGGATTACCATTTCCACCCATTTTATGTATTTTAGTTGCCTTGAGATTTTATGTTACTAGAAATTTTCAGAACATGATTCGATGATCTTCAATAATAGTTCAGTGAAACACCGTTTCGAGAATGGCAGTTTAACAGGATTTCTTCTTGGAGATAGTGGCTATGCTTGTTTACCGTATTTAATGACGCCTCTTTTAAATCCTGGAATTGAACAAGAAGTAAGGTATAACAGATCTCATATTAGAACGAGAAATACCGTTGAGAGATTGTTTGGATTGTGGAAAAAAAGATTTTGTTGTTTGAGTCGGGGTTTAAATAATAAATTGGAAAGAGTTCCAGAAATAATTGTGGCATGTGCAGTTCTTCACAATATTGGGATCAAAGTGAATGATGTAAATGATGAACAAGATAATGTGGAAGAAGAACTAGATGATAATGAACCTCACATACCGAATCAAGCTGAAAATATTGGACATATTGTACGAAGAAGACTCATTGAACAACATTTTAATTGATTTCAATCTTATATTACACCGTTTGGCGCTCTTTTACTTAGCGATGTTGAAGTAATTGATAAATATCTACAATTCTCCCTTTTTAAAATTCCAAATTTTCCCGCTCAATACTACTTAGAATTCCATACAAACCTATGACTTTTCCCATTATATTATCAATAAATAAAAAACAAATCAAGAAAAATAAATCTAATTACGAGTAATTATAACGTATGAATGTGTATAAAATAGGAGTAATAATAAACTATAAATGTAATTACAAGTAATAATAACCTACAAATATAAATACGAGTAAAATAATAATAACCTTACTGAAATTAAACTAATAAAAAAATGAAAAAACACACATAATTAATCAATTGTTTTCGCAGATAATAATTTTTTTTTCTAATTCTACTTTTTCTAAATTGGCTTTTTCAACCAGCATCCTAGGTTCATGCAATTCTATCATTTGTTTACGTTCTAGTAAGGCATTATCAATTCTTATCTCCATGAGCCTGTCCATAGCAGATTTTTTTTTCTTTGGGGTGTTACACTAGTGTTAACTAAAAACAAACATAATAATGTAGTTACCAATTTTAAATATCGTTAGTTAAACATTACTTTTTTCAGTGTCCGTGATAAGACTTCTAGGAGACACAATTTCCTCGTCCTTTATACTTGTCGAGGGAGTTTCTAAAAACATAATAAAATCAGATTCACATTTTAAGTATCATATTTATTGTAAATTACCTTTTTCCGTAACCATATCACAGCTTGCAACAGGATTATTCCGAAACACAAGGCTTCTACTTCTTGAACCTAAATTTTTTTATTTTTATAAATAGGTCATTAAGTTTTATTTGCAATTTGCTTACGAAGTTTATTTCCCATGTACTGGGCATCGCTATCCACTAAATTTCTTAATACCTTTGACAAATGGGTGGCAATTACCTCTACATCCGGCAAAATATTTGTATCTGGAATTCCTCCTCCTCCACCTGTTTGCGATTTTGCCTTTCTTTGGATAATTCCATTTTTTTTGTCTTTTTATTTTATCCCAGCAACGTTTAAGCTGCGTAACAGTTCTCTAAAAATTTGAGTTTATGTAGGTAACTAGTCAAAAGATACATGTACTTATTATAGGTATCATTTACTACAGTAAATAATTTATTTTTTAAGTTAAAATATTATACAGGTTAATGCTTTTACTTACTATTTCAGTTCTAACAGCATTATAATCATGCATAACTGCATTCCAAGCTTCCGATTTTTTCTTTATTGTAGTAGCATCCGTATTTTTATTTTCAATTATGGGATACTTTTTTAAAATTTCGATTAAAATTTCTTTGTCTTCCCTTGTATAAGCAACAATAGCACTCATTTTGAAATAGAAATTAAATTTACTTTTAAAAAATATGAACCTTGCAGTCGTGGGCGAGGATATAACAATAAAATGCTTTGTGTTTGGCAGCCTAAACATAACAGACAAACATCAAATACGTCTACGTTTTCATATCGAGTAGTAAGTAACCGATCGCCCACTAGCGGTTCTCCGAGGAATGACTATGAAACAGGAGATGGAAGATGGAATCTCGATGGAGTGTTCGCTAATAGTCTAGACGGGATCTGTTTTGGATTGGACATTTTCTATGGGAAGCTATTTTTTTGCTGTAATCCGTTCAGGAGGTGCCCAATATCGATAATCATGATATGCGCCAGTCGCAAACCTTGTGCTAAATTTTTTATTTAACAAAATCTGAAAACAATTGAAAATTTCTCATTTTTTTGCTCCTATTTTCGTTTATAATTCGGAAAATATTGATCCTAGAGAAAAAATTATACAAAGTTAAAAGTTTCCTTATTCAATTTTACATATTTCGTTAGCTAGAAATTGAAAATTTAATGTTTATTGTTGAAAAAATAGCAATAATTGGAAAAAAAAGTACAAAAAAATGAAGTTAATCTTTTAAATGTTTTCGACTTTCTAAACTTGACTTACAAGCTCCATATTCCGCCTAGAAAAACTTTTAAATATGTTTAAAACGTGTGCTAAATTTTGTTAAGATCGGTCGGATAGGTTTTGCATAATAATTTTGCAACCCAGCCTACTGAAAAAAAAATTGCAAATTTTCAAATTTATAGTAGGCCCTAAATAAGGCCTTCGGATAGTTGCAAATTTTTTTACACATAAACGAAGACTCAAACTTTCAAACGCTTTTTGTAAAATTCAAATCGGTTCACTAGGAAAGCCTAGACATTTTTTTAAAGTTTTAAACATTTTTTATATATGTCGAGTGTTTATATCGAGTGAATGTCCCCCACCACCACCTCTCATGCATTCCGAGCGACATTTTACGCGAAAAAGGTTTTTTATTTGTCTTTTTTATGGATGTTTCCATGAAGCGCATTACGTAAAACTTTTCAGATAAAAAGTACTTGACAAGACGAGGGTATTTGTTTAAAAACGAGCCCTCTATCACTTATGGTTACACGGCAAATGTATGTCAACTTTGACCTTCAATATCTCGGCAACCAGTAAGCTGGATTTATCTTTTTTTTTAAGAAGCGTCTTTTAATGTTCTGTAAGTGTATAAATTTTGAAATTGATATGTTTAAAGCTCGTAAATTTATTCAATTTGTTTATAAGCCCAAAAAATGTTTAAAATTTTAAAAAATTTTCTAGGCTCTCCTAGTAAACCGATTTGAATTTTACAGAAAGCGTTTCAAAGATTGAGCCTTCCTTTATATGTAAAAAAATTTGCAATGATCTGAGAGCCTTATTTAGGGCCTACTATAAATTTTAAAATTTGCGATTTTTTTCCAGTAGGCTGGATTGCAAAATTATTATGCAAAACCTATCCGACCGATCTTAACAAAATTTAGCACACGTTTTAAACATATTAGAAAGTTTTTCTAGACGGAATATGGAGCTTGTAAGTCAAGTTTAGAAAGTCGAAAACATTAAAGTATTAACTTAATTTTTTTGTACTTTTTTTTCCAATTATTGCTATTTTTTCAACAATAAACATTAAATTTTCAATTTCTAGCTAATGAAATATTGTGTAAAATTGAATAACGAAACTTTTAACTTGTTATAATTTTTTCTCTAGGATCAATATTTTCCGAATTATAAACGAAAATAGGAGCAAAAAAATGAAAAATTTTCAATTTTTTTCAGATTTTGTTAAATAAAAAATTTAGCACAGGGTTTGCGACTGGCGCATATCGTGAATATCGATATTGGGCACATCCTGAAGGGATTACAGCAAAAAAATAGCTTCCTATGGAAAATGTCCATTATGGTCTTAATTTTTACAGATCCCGCCTAGTCTATAACTGAAAAGCTGCCGGTGACTCTCCCTGGCGACGCACTATGAATACCAGTGTTATAATCTAGTGATTTCTCAGTAATTTGCTTTATAACGAAGATTTCTATTTGTAGAACATAAATACACCGCTAACTTAATTTTCGTAAAAAGTGGACTGAATCCACTATGGTTCTGAACGCCACATATGTGAACACAAATGTGTCAATAAGGACATAAATCTGGTTTTTAATTTTATGTTTTTTAACACAGCTTCCTTAGAAGGGAAATTTTAGAAAAACTATTTACGTATGCAAATAATTTGTAACACACACATACACATTGAGAGGACCTGTACAATTAATGTCATATACACCTGCGGTCACTGAATATTTTACACCTTCATTTTCACATTGTAGTACTGTAAAATCGCAGTTTCGTACGGATTTGCTAAATGTCAAAGTGCTTGTCAAAAATTTCGCACGTATTGAAAAATAAAAAAAAGCTATTTAACGCGTCCAAAATGCCTATACTGGATTTGAGTGAAGTGCAAAATACAAGAGCAATTGCCAAATTCGAAGAAGGTTGATCACTAAGGCAGATTTGAACGTGAGCCATATATGCACATGGAAAATAAAAAAAATTACACTGAAATTCTTTGTTCTAAACTATACTATACTAAACTGTTCTATACTTCATAACTTTTCAAAAGGACTAGTTAAAAGTAGCTCTATAAAATGTATAATACTTACTATATTAATCTTATCAGATACGTTAAAGAAATATGAGATAGATATTGCAGCTATACAAGAAACTAAACAAAAAGGAAATTTTACCATGGATGTGGGAAACTACGTGTTTTTCAACAGTGGAGACAATGAACGTGTATTTGGGGTGGGATTTTTTATAAAGAAAACATTTGCCAATCTGGTGATAGATTTTGAGGCAGTCACAAGCAGATTAAGTAAAATAAGAATAAGAGGAAAATATAGAAAAGTAACCCTTATAAATGTGAATGCACCAACAGAAAATACAGATGAAGACGTTAAAGATAGCTTTTATGAACAATTAGAACATATGTTTTACAAAATACCATCATATGACATAAAAATAATTGTAGGAGATTTGAATGCCAAGATTGGCAGGGAGGATATATACAAACAAATAACAGGGGGAAAAAGTAATCATAGAGACAGTAATCTGAATGGAAAAAGAGTACTAGAATTTGCTTTCGAACATAATATGCGAATTATGAGCACTTATTTTGATCACAAAGAAATTCATAAAGGTACCTGGGTATCACCAGATGGACAAACAGTAAACCAAATAGATCATTTACTAATAGAAGCCAAACATATGAGAGCCATAAAAGATAGCCGAAGTTACAGAGGTGCTGATGCAAATTCGGACCACTTTTTGGTTAAAGTTAAAATGGAGCAAATAATACCCACAATTAATAACACTAGCTGTAAAAAAATAAAAAGATATAACGGTGCACTACTTCAGGAGGGAGAAGTTAAGAAAAAATTCAGGCAGCAAATTGAAGAGAAACTGAAAAGCCAGACAACAGTAAATGATATAGAAAGCAGATGGGTACAACTAGAAGAAAAAATTCAAGAAGCAGCCGACTCAGTATTAACAGGAAACAGACAATGTAAACAAACGGATTGGTATGATGAGGACTGTAAGAAAGCCATTAATGACCGAAATAAAGCTAGAATAAATAGTATAATAAGAAATAATGAAGAGAGTAAAAAATCTTATGCCGCAAAAAGACGCAAAGAAGATTTGTAGAAGGAAGAAGCGGTCAAGTTTAGAGCAGAAACTAGTTCGTATTGAAGAAGATTTTTTACATAAACAAGTCAGGAATTTCTACCAAGAAATAAAACGAGACCGAACCCAATACAAAACCACATCAAGATATTATAAAGGTGAAGAGGGGAATCTGTTAGGTGGAACAGATGAAAAATTAAGAAGGTGGGCCAATTATTTCGAGAACATATTATGTACGGACGACCAAGAGGAAAGAGAACAAACGCAACTACAACATGAAGAAGTAAGGGACCCAGATGTAAATGAAGAAGTAACTACCAAGGAAGAAATTATAGAGATCATAAGAAACTTAAAAAACAACAAAGCACCTGGTGAAAATGGTATCATTGCTGAGTTTCTAAAAGAAGGTGGCGAAATGGTGCAAAAAGAAATCGCTGAGTTAATACGCGAAGTGTGGATCAGAGAAAAAATACCCAATCAGTGGAAAGAAGCAATCTTATGTCCAGTGCATAAAAAAGGAGACGTTACAGAATGTAAACATTACAGGGGAATAGCTCTACAAGATACAGTGTATAAGATTCTGGCCATATCAATTAGAAATAAAATTAAAACAAAAGTTGAAAATTGTCTAGGTGAATATCAAGCAGGTTTCAGAGCAAACAGATCGGTAATAGACCAAATTTTTACAATGAAACAAATTTTAGCTAGCTCATATGAATTCAACCTAACATTACACATGCTGTTTATTGATTTTAGACAGGCATATGATACTATAAAAAGAAATAGAGTATTCGAAGCACTGGAATATTTTAAATTTCCACCAAAAATAGTAAGACTGACTAAATGCATACTCAATGATACTAAAAGTAAAGTCATGTTAGAAGGACGGGTTTCGGATAGCTTTATCACTAATAGAGGTCTGCGACAAGGTGACCCGTTATCAACAGATTTTTTCAATTTGATCTTAGAGAAGATTTTACGAGAGTGTAACATCTACACTAGAGGCACAATATATCATCACAGGCATCAATGCGTAGCATATGCAGATGATGTTACCTTAATAACAAGGAGACCTGCAGAATTAAGAGAAATCTTTACTAGAATAGAGATAATGACCAGGGAATATGGTTTAGAAATAAACGAAGAAAAAACAAAATATATGGTGATGAGGGGAAACGAAAATCATCAAGGACAGTTCTTTAAGATACAAAGCCCAAGTAAAGAATATAACTTTGAAGTTGTTAGCCAATTCGATTACTTGGGAGTGACACTAACAAATAGGAACGAAGAGAACCAAGAAATCATAAAAAGAATGGCCAAAGGTAGTAAGAGTGCTGGGAGCCTGACTAAGATACTGAGGTCGAATATAATATCCAGAACAGCAAAAAAACGAATATATACAACAGTTATCCGACCTACAGTACTCTATGCTAGCGAGACCTGGACACTAAATAAAGATATGGAAGTAAAATTAGATAGATGGGAACGAAAAATTCTTAGAAGGATATACGGAGGTGTAAAAGAGGGGAACATCTGGCGAAGAAGAACGAATGAAGAAATAATGCAAATATATGGGCAACCAAAAATAACAAGACTTGCTAAAATTCAAAGATTAAGATGGCTCGGACATATAGCAAGAATGAAGGAAGGAAGAGTTCCCAATGAATTAATAAACACGGAGGCTGGTACAAAAAGAAAAAAAAAGCCGCCCCCGAAGAAAATGGCTGGAGTCGGCAAAAGAAGATCTGAAGTCGCTGCGGGTACAAGATTGGAAAAACTTAGCACAAGATAGAAAGAAATGGAAGAAAACCGTTGAAGCCTTGGGCCTTTGAGGCCTGTTGAGCTGAACTATATATATATATATATATATATATATATATATATATATATATTAATCTTATACTTAATTTCAAATTTATCAGTTGTGCTGGTCCAAATAGTAATTCAAAGAACTTACATACTTCTTCTTCTTAAGGTGCCGTGCATTTCTGCGTAGGCGTCCACCGTACATCGTCTTGTCAGGTGAGATGTTAAATATTCTGGATTCAATAATTCTGTTTTTAGCAGCATTGCGAAGCATTTCATAGCTGTGGATTAACTTACATACTAATAGACTATTTAAAAGCTATCGTTGTATTCCATAACATTCAATTTTTTTTTATAAAATTATTTACACTTTATTACCTACTATTTTGTAAAAATCTCTTTTTCGTAACCATGTAACATACCTATACTTGTAAAATTATCAATAGTAATACCACTAGTGATTCAATTTTCGCGATAAGTCTGTCGATTTACTTCTAAACGAAACTGAGTTGCTTGAAAACACCACTCGTCCTACGGACTCGTGGTGTTTTCTTTAAGAAACTCAGTTGAGTTTAGAAATAAAAGACAGAGTTATAAGCTAAATTAAATCACGAGTGGTATTTTATTAGACTATTTCATGAACAAAGTGATAGGTCAAAAATTCAGTAGAATGAGAGGAAGGAATTTAATAATAATACATTTGATCTAGGTAACCCAAATCTACCCATTTTTTGAATAATTCACAATTAGTCATAATCATGAAATATTTATTATAACTATAAATAATTTGTTTTAATTATTTTTTACCTATAACAATAAATAATTTGTACACGAAAAAAATACATTATTCTCGACTATAATTATTATAAACGGTTCATAAATTGTCTCCATATATAAGATTTAGATTTTCTTGTGTTACTCGGTATATTTTCTTCAATGTTTTGGTTTATAAACGACTCATTTTGACGTATGTGACAGCTACAATAATTTTTTTGGCAAACGTCAAACTTTGCTTTGCGATCGGTATCCATGGTTACGTCGTTGAAAACACGAAGCTGATAGACCAATCAGAATTGAAAGACAGTTGGTGTTTTCGCGATAACACAAGCTGTCTTTGGTTTGTGATTGGTCAGATTATGTGAAAATTTTAAGATGAGTGAAATAGTCGCTAAAAGTCCGTGCATATAACTAAACAAATGATCAAGAAACACAAGAAGGAGGGAAAAGATATAAAATATCATTAATAGAATACTGTAATAGACCAATTCCCAGTTTAAATGCTACCCCAAGTGAATTGTTAATGGAAAGATGATTATGTACAAAGCTAAAATTCAAACTAATGTTAAGGATAATTTTTTACAATCACAATTAAATTATAAAGCTCAATATGATAAGTCAACTGTTGATAAGAATGTAGATTGCAGCAGAGCCGAGCCTAGAGGTTTTGCCGCCAGGTGCAAGAACCAAATTTGCTACCTCATCAGCAGTTTTGGAAAACGTGTATAAAAAAACATCGCAAATTAGGGAAAATTAATAAAAACACAATTTTAAACATTTAAATTATAAAAATATATTTATTAAGTCAACGAATAGATACATACCTATGATATAAATATGAGCTTATACAACATATTATGTATAAAAAAATATAATTTGGTATAAGCAAAATACAAAAATCTACATAGTTATTTCACGAAAAATAAAGTAAAATAAAGAAAAAAGAAATACAATACTAGGTAGGTATACACTTCTAAATACTAAAATCGATTTTTCTTGCCTTTTTAAGTGCAAATTTCCTAACTAGGTCGGTCACATCTAAATTAAAACAAATTAGAGAGATTATTAGCCATTATTAGAGTATGTTTGTATTTTGAGAACGATTTCCGAAGTGGAAATTGAAACGTCAATATAGAGTATGTTTGTTACGTTGGTTTTCAAAAAGCATTTAACAAAGTAAGACATGTAACATTAGTACAAATTCTAAAGACAAAAAACATAGACAAGAGGGACTTTTAAAAATATTAAAAAGCCTTTACTGGAATCAAAGAGCACAAATTATAATAGATAACGAACCTAGTTCAGAAATTGCAGCAGAAGAGTTAGGCAGGGTTGTATAATATCTCTATTACTATTCAATGTATATAGTAAATCCATTTTTGAAGAAGAATTACTATCTGAAGGTGAAGAACTATTAATTATATACGGCAAACATACGGAGATAAGGCAAACAATTGCAAAACCTAAAAGCCCAGCTCAATATGTATTAAATGAAAACAATAATATTGTGAGAAGACAAACTATACATTTAAAACATCTGACTGACCGACAAATTCAAAATAATCGTAATAATCCAGATCATTGCAGTCATTTTACTGAAACTAATAAAATAGAAAACAGCATTCCATCATAACTAATGAACAATTGCAGTTAAACAATAATCATGAAACCTCTGTTGCCTAGAGTACTCAACCAAGAAGTGTTAGAAAAAAGCTCTCTCAACAAACCATCATGGTGTAAAGATTTTTGTTTACATTTATTATAAATTCCTTATATTGAAGTGGCTAATCATCCAAAAGAAGAAAGCGTATTATAAGGCCTGCTCTAATTACGTTTTTCTTTCGACGACTCGATGGCTATTAGATCAATATTAAAATTGGTCCTAATGTTTTTCGACATTAAATATAAACTGATAGTGCTGATGATAGTATGAATCAAGTAATGATAAAAAATAAATCGCACAAATGTAGTTTATATTAATCTCATAACAGAATTGGTTAAAATAACTAAGTACTTTGTGAAATACCAATAATATGTGTGTTATATTTTTAGCATTCTTGATATTTCCTATACAAATTAAATCATTAAATACTTCGTTAATAGAGAGAGATACATTGACAGAATGTTTGCAACAAATAATTGAATATGCTAGTTATCATACACATATTTTTATATCAAGTGAAAATTTCACAGAAAACTTCATTCCCAGATTTTCAAAAATAAGTGTAGGAAGTGACTATTTATACTTATTGCACTCTTTCCGTGGTGCTCCAAATTTATTCACAATAGCTTACAGTTCCTTAGATGAGTTAAATACAACTCTTTTCGATATATCGACAGAAAGAAAAGTGTCCAGAATTTTGTCACATTTCATTATTCTCACTACCAATCTAGTTGATTTAACTGAAATATCGCATTTGCTGTGGAACTACAGTTTTTATAAGAGTCTGATTCTACTTAAAAACGAATTACTTGTAGAATTGTACGTTATTGATTACAAAAATAGTAACTGCGGTAAAATAATAAAATATAAGAAAATAAACGAATGCAAAGACAACAAATACAAACTTAAATTAAAACCAATCAAACCAAACATGAAAATGAGTTTTAGTCAATGTCCTTTAACCGTTGGTGTTTCATTTCTGACTCCAATGGTCAACTATGTTAACTATTCATTCCCTGGAATAATACCAGAACTATTAACAGTAGTCAGTACATCAAGTGGCTATAAATTCGATTTTTACCAGGACGAATGTTACTTAAACGAACTCAGAGATTTCAGATTTGATTCCTTGTTTGAGCATTTCGAAACTGGCAAAATAGATTTGGTCTTTATGTCGAACTACTTTTTGGACCATAAATTATTTTTTGTGCCGACAATGTAAGATTATAAATAAGAAATACTTTACCATTTAATATTATATATCATCGTCCTTATCATCATCAATCTCAGTGTATTTCATCGATAATTGTGCAGCCTACCTTACATAGTCGTTATTCATTTCTACCCACGATTGTCTAAAATTCGCTTTTCTGTTCCATGTTGTACCGGCTTGTTTCCTTATATCATAGTCCCATCTTAAATTTGGACGTCTTCTGCGTCTCTTGGCTCCTCTTGGATACCACAGTGTAATTCTAGTGGACCACCTATTGTCACTTCTTCTCGCTGAATGTCCCACCCAGTGTTCCACCCAGTTTAAAGATTAAATTGTGTGAATTACATCAGTGACCTCGATTTTTTGTCTGATTTCTATTCCATTCAATTCTTTTTCGATCTCTCTTTGTTATACCTAGCATGCATCGCTCCATTGACCTTCGAGTGTCGTATGAGTTTCGCTATTATCTCCTTCTTTAGTGTCCAAGTTTCGCAGCCTTATGTTACGATTGGTAGTATACACTGATCGAATGCTTTTTTCTTCAGGTTGAATGGTATCTTCAATTTGAATATAACTGCATTTCTATCAAAAGATGCCCAAGCCAGTTTCATTCTCTTGTTGATTTCTGGGAGTAAGGAGTTATGTATTAATTGTTCCAGGTATACATACTCGTTTATTATCTCAAGTGTAGTATTGTTTATTATTACATCTTGGACATCCTCTAGCTCGTTGTACATGGTGGTTAGTTTTGTCAAGTTGATTTTTACGCTAACTTCATTGCTAGCTGCATTTAGGTCGCTTATAAGTTCTTGCAGTTCTGAAGGATTATTATTGTTATTGGTTTTCCATACATCCTCATTATTTATTAATTTGTTTGTCTTCTCCAAATATTCTCTGTCGTCTGTATTCCTCCGAAAATTTTTCTGAGCACCTTTTACAGATCTCTACATTCCTTTCTTCCTGCTAGCTCATTTCATTTTGATATATGTGCTATCAATTATGTTTCCACTCATTTTCCTATATTGAGTTTTTATTTGGTTTATTGTCAGTTCGTATTGTTTCACTTTTTGTTCGAATTTCTGGTAAATTTTTTAGATGTTTTTTCCTTTGCACCAGTATCACCACATCATTCGCGTACGCTATGCACTGTTCCTTGCTGTTGCAAATAGTACTGTTTGTGCTCATAATTGATCTTCTTACGATTTGTTCTAATACTAGATTGAATAAATTCGTTGATAGCCGATTCCCTTCTTTTAAGCTTTTATTCACTGTGAACTACCTTGAAAAGTTTTCTTTCGTTGACAGTTTATTTCTCGTGTTCCTACGCGTCATTCTCAGTAGCTTTCGATAACTTTGTTTTCATATTTCATTAATCTTTTCCTAATAATTTTTGCAAGAATTTTATAGACCACTTTTAATGGTGCTATACCTCTATAGCACCAAAAATTCTAAAAATCTCAGCTGGAATACCACTTCCTCCTACCATTTTGTTATTTTTTAGGTCTCTTATTATTTTTTTAACTTCATTTAGAGTTGGTTCCTCACATGTTCGCTCTTTATTTTCTTGACAGTTCTTATTCCCCCGTAGTTCCTCTTGTTGGTCTAGAAAAAATGCTCGACACGAACATTCGAGATGGTGTTTAAGTTGAAAATCTGATATATCAGGAACAATATACATAAAGAGCCGTATTTTCTATAAAACAGGCACTGTTATTAAAACATATAAACTCTTTTAGGAAAACCAAGAGATAATGCTGAGAAGTTTTTATGATTTCTTATCATTTTTTATTTTTCCTAATTATTAAATTATTATATCAATGAATGTTAGGGAAAAAAGTCTTCTACTCACAATCTGTAATAGGTTTTATTAAAATTGAAAAAAGAGTGGGCTACTGGTTTCGCTGTTTACAAACTTTTACAGCATCTTCAAGCGCTCAAGAAACTAAGGATATCAGTACAAATCAAACCAATACCCAAAAAAAAACAACATGGTACTTAAGTAAATAAAGTTTTTAAAAACCCCCATTGTATGTATCTTTACGTTAACACTGACAGACCAAATAAGGGGTAACGACGTGCAATCATATATATTAATGTGAAATTTTGTATGACTGTGTTTGTTTTTGTTCCGTGAGTACCTAGAAGGCAGAGGTTATGCTAGCAGGGGCGGCTCGTGATAGTAGAAGATGGTGAGGAACACTACCAAAGAATTTAGACGCATATATGCGTCTATATTCTTTGACACTACACTTGAGGAATATTGTTATTATGGTTAGCTTCTCTTTGTCTAGGGACTGGGGAACAGTCTGGTTTAACAATAAACATAAAGAAAACAAAAACCATTATTATCAGTAAGAGGCGCAAAGTCATTACAAGGATCCAGATAAAAAATGAAGGTATTGAGCAAGTGGACAAAATGAAATACTTGGGAGTCTGGATTACGGAAGATCTAAATCCGAAACCAGAAATTCGCTCAAGAATAGAGCAATCAAGAGCAGCCTTTTTGAAGATGAGGAAATTTCTGAGTAACCAAAGACTCAATCTGCAAATCCAATATCGGATGGTAAAATGTCATATCCATTCTATTCTTCTTTATGGTGTCGAAGTCTGGACTGTTAATGTTGACTTAATGAGAAAACTAGAAGCTTTTGAGATGTGGCTTTTTATCGTGAAAAAAATTCAACATTTCATAAGGGCTTGCGCATTTTTCTATTATATCATTCCCGTACAGAGCGGATAATTCAGGTTTTAGTTGATTTGTATCAAAAATATTATACTGCATTGTCAAGTTTTTTAATAGATCATGTGGAAATTCTTTCGCAAAAATCGGAAATTTTGAAATATTTAACAGATTAAGGAAATGTAGTTTTTCAATGGTCTTAATTAACAATGCATGTTTGTCAATTTTATAGAATAGAAAAAAACAGTATCAGTTTGATGAAATATCAATGAAAATATTTCTAAAAAAATATGTTCTGAGGATCTTCCCAAAAAGCTTTTAAACCTACTGCTTTTCTTATTGTAGTTTCATCAAAATCGCGATTATTATTGATAAAATGAAAGGTCTCAAGAAAATGATCCTTATTATTATTAACTGTTTGAACTGCGCGTGAACTAAATTTCAAGAATGTTGCTTCATTAGAAGGTATACGATTTCCTCCAATTTGTTCTAACACTTGGGCATGCTTTGTAGATTTAGAAAAATAGGAAAAAAACGGATAATAAGAGAAAAAACTTTAACCTGTTAAATTGAACTGCACGCGTTAGTTAATAGTTATTTAACCAACAAGTGTATTAATAAGGGCAATTAACAATTGAGATAATGTTCGAGATTGTTAATCGCCATTTTAATTCACGAGTTCGTTACAAAACTTTTCCGTGGACCGTACTTTTCAGAAATATAGATATCTTAGTTTAAATTTTTATTTACTTAACGATAAATAATGACATACAATGACAGATAGTGACGGCTACGTCATTTTAAAATTTTTAGTGGGAATATAAATAGGTATATGTTTGGTTGCCTACACCACAGGTCACTGTCAATCACAGAGCGTTTAATTAATTTATGCAAGCAATGCATGTTGTGTTCATTCATTCATTCATTTTTAGGGGTCATTAATCAACGATTTTGAGGGTGTTAAAATTGATCATACGGCTGTTTTTCTTGTTTATGATCCAAATGCAGTAAGATAGTAGCAACAGAGATGGAATGCCCGCGACGATGCTGAGGAGTAACAAGAATGGATAGCAGAAGTAATACATATATAGAACAAAAAAGACTAAAGTAGTATGGACATGTAAAAAGAACTAGCGACAGCAGATGGATAAAGAGAATAACCGAATGGAGTCCCATAGGAAGGAGGAAAAGAGGACGACCCCAAAAATCCTGGAGGAACGAAGTAGACGACGCCATGAGTAAGAGGCCTAAACGATGGAGAATAGGACCTCAGAGAGAGATGAAAACGGTTGAGCGAGGGAAGGCAGTGAATACTGTAGAATCCCTGAATATATATATATATATATATATATATATATATATATATATATATATATATATATATATATATATATATATATATATATATATAAAATTGATCATAAATGGACGGTTGACGGAAAAATTAAATTAAATGCATGTGCATAGCAATGAATGAACATTGCTTGTGGCGTTATAAGTTTAATTTTTGTCTGTAGACCATTTACTTCTCCCGACATCACAGAACCTCCATCGTATGTTTGAGCTACTAATTTACAATGCAAATTAAACTTTCCGAATTTTGTAAATAAAAACTCAAATAAATCTTGGGCAGAACGCCCGGAACTTACATCGAAAAATCCCATGAATTGTTCGACTGCTTTATCGTTTATTACGTTGAGGGTATTATAACCACGCTGAGGCATGCCTCAAAAGGATAGTTGAACCCGAGTTACGAGAATTTATTTTTAGGTTGAATTTGTCTCTGCCTGCCCATCTGTGATAGATCTATCTTCTCATTTTTAGGAAACAGTAATATGCTAGACAAGGAAACGCGGGGAATGCTTTATAATAATTTGAGAGAATGAGAATGAGATAGAGAGTATCCGGACGGTAGATTATGAAGATTACTGAAGATCTCTTAATTACAAAGATAAGGCATCAGAATCGTACCTATTTTTATTTTTTTTTGTCGTAAAAACGTAAATAGTCGATTGATATACTGGTCAGGCACTGCCTCACCTGCCTCATAGGACCAGCCGTCACTGTATGCTAGAACAACTTACAAAAATCTATAACAACTATAATGTTATCACCTTAAACTGGATGTATCGATAAGAATTATACTGATATCCTTAGTTTTTTGAGGGCCTGAAAATGCTGTAAAAGTTTGTAAAACAGCGAAACGTAGCCCATTTTTTTCAACTTTAATAAAACCTATTACGGATTGTAAGCCTAATATTCATAAACATCTGCTCACACCAGCAACTTTTCTATCATATTTATATTAATTTCAGAGAGGATAATTCAATCTTTATACTACCGAAACCAAAACAATTGCCTTATTGGAAAAACAATGTCTTGGCATATCAACTTCCTGTATGGTGTTGTATTTATGCCTTGATTCCATTACTATCTTTCATAGTTCTCGGACATGCAAAACTAATCCGCAGCACAGATACAACTTATTTTGGATCATCTTTAGTAAATAATCTCTTACTGGTTCTTGGTCTTAGCTTAAATGTACCGGCAAACAAAATACCAGTTACTTGGAATCTAAGAATTTTATTAGGTAAGTAAAGGCAAATAACTTGTGTCAAGTGGTGTGATGAAAAGATTCTAATATAAGGCCCTTTATGTTTTAATAACATTTGGTACCTGAAAAATGGAAACTAGACACAGGTGGAAAGTTGGGTTCTTGAAAAAGTATAGGAATTAATATATTTAATATGTCATTTCATTTCATTCAATCGAGATTTTCTCCCTCTCCATCGTCAACTATTCTCCTAACCCACATCCCCAATTTACTTCTACAATTAAAATCTATATTTATTATTAGTTCACCGAATACTCATCTACCTTAGTTCACTCTAAAAACCTTTCTTCCAATACATCTTACTCTCCATCTATCCCACTCTTTTCTTTTCAATCCAAACTTCATGTCTTAACCACTATACCCAATACTTTCCATGCTTCTATTTCGACACTTCCAAATTCAGATCAGATCATCCGTCATCCTCCCCCATTCCATATTATTAAATTCTTATTTTACCTCTCTACACAATTCCCTCAGGGTTTGGCTTCGGTTCTCTGGGGACCTCAGCCTTCTGTAGTCTATCCGTTTATCACAATTTTCTCAAAAACACCTTGATTTTCATTCTCTTTACTCAAATTTAACAGAGCCACCTACAACAATTTCATTTTACTATTATAGTCAATTTAGGAACCATAATATCGAACCAGGGAACAACAGAAGAAGATATAAACAACAGACTGAGACAAACAAGAAACTGTATAAGACAACTAAACTCAGTGTTGTGGGATAAGAACATTACGATAAAGACAAAAAAGAGAATATATAATACCCTGACAAGAAGTATCCTGACATATGGGTCCGAAAACTGGACAATAAACAAGAGAAATAGAGGTAGAATAAGAGCAGTAGAAATGGAGTTCCTGAGGAGAAGCTGTAGACTTACAAAAAGAGACAGAATTGAAAACGCAGAGATTAAGCGGAGAATGGGAGTGCAATCAGACATAATCGACTATATAGAGGAGAAGAGACTAACCTGGTACGGCCACGTCAGAAGAGCGGACAGAGGACGCTGGATAAACAAAATCACAGAATGGAGCCCGATTGGAAGAAGAAAGAGAGGAAGACCCCGAAGGTCATTCAGATATGAAATCGACGAGGCTATGGAGAAAAGGACCCTGCGAGATGGAGACTGGAATGACAGGGAAAATTGGAGAAAACGGTTGAGTGAAGGAAGACAGTGAAAACTGTGGAAATCCTTAGTAGTAGTAGTAGTCAATATAACTTAATCTTTTATTTTTCCTATGTACCTAGTGTTGCTTTATAGTAGATAGGGCCTTTTCTCAAGTTATAAGTTGAGTACTTTACGATCAATATATTACAAAACCACTTCCAACCATCAAATTTTGTCCATTTCATATACTTGTCAACACACAAAATATAACTACATTACTCAGTTTGTTAACACCCAATCAGATATTTATATTCATGAACTTACAACTCAAGAAGTTTTACATTTACCAGGTACCAAATGTTGTTTTTTGACATACAGGGCCTAATATAATTGAGTTATAAGTCAATTTTTATATGAACTTTATATTACAATAGTTTTATTTCATTCATTGAATAACATTCTCACATATTAAATATATTAATTCCTATACTTTTTCAAGAACCCAACTTTCCACCTGTGTCTAGTTTCCATTTTCCAGGTACCAAATGTTATTAAAACATAAAGGGCCTTATATTAGAATCTTTTCATCACACCACTTGACACTGTATAGTTGGTTGCCTAACTATAATCACATAATTTTCTCACCACAATTTCATCTCACATACATAATTTAAAACAATAACATTGATGGTTGATACTGTTATAATTTTATTTTTATTTCAACTTTCACAATTTTTAAACAACGTTGGCTTCTGTCTTAAATAGACATATACAGTTACACTGACTACTCTGTCACAACTTTCGTCATAACCTGTCAAGATTGTCATTTCAATCAGTTGCTTTAATAAAGTCCTCTTAGACATACCGTCTCAGGACTTGCAACTGAATGTAGAGTCATATGTCGCCATGCTACCAATTCAACGGTAACTTTACCATCTTAATTTTAAACTAGACATAATGTAAACTAAATTTCATTTAGTAATTTTTAAAGGGTTTTTACCCCCATATTTAGTGGCTATTTCCATGTATTAACCTGTAAGTATTAACCACATTTTACATTAACCTTAGTCAAAACTTAAATTATTTCATGTTCTTCTTAATTAAGTGGTTAAATACTTTTTAGGACACTGATGATGGAATACTTATTCCGAAAACGTTTTGCCAATTTAACATAGCCCAAATGGGTTTTTTATATACCTTTTTATAAAGGATTTTGTTGAAAATTTTTTTTTAATATATGGTATACAGCCAACTACAGGAACTTAGTTTCCTTGTGGGTTTTTGAAATAAGTATTTAGAATTTAATCAAATTAATAATAAAACATTTGCCATGCGAAGTGCATTAAAAGCTTGTGTGTTTTTAGGTTTCTATTCGTTTTTTTGCTTATTGGAGTTGACATATCGACAAGCGAAAATAACAAGCTTATCAGCATTATCTATATATGAGAAACGAATTGAAAATTTGCAAGATCTCGCAGATTCCGACATTCCATTTAAAATTTTTCCCGGTTATATGATGTTTATCCCTTCCCAGAGCCCATTACAAGAAAAGATCGAGTACCTCCCTGAAACAGAGGAAATGTATAAAAATTTAAGTGTGATAGCTTACCAACAAGGTTTTTCAACTATTTGGGGAGAAGTTGGATTCATTGTACACCCTTTTCTGTATAAAGAAATGGATTATTTTGAATTTGTAACGTATTATTTTGGCTTTTTTATGCCCGACCATCATATATTTTACGAACAGTTCCAGTTGTCTATCAAAACTGTTTCAGAATTTGGATTTTTGGAAAGATTATTTAGGAAATATAAACACTTTTATATGATTCAGGATAGACATGCTGGTATTTACCAAAGTAAAGAAAACACTGTCAAAAGAGATTTAACAAGCTGTACTTTTATGTTTATCGTATTGTTTGCTGGATATTTTGTTTCACTAATAGTATTTGGAATAGAATTTTTTATGACAGGAAAATATAATTTAGTCACGAAATGTAAAGATAAACAAATAAAATACAAATCTTTTTGGATAAAATATACTAAAAATTGTAAGAAAAACATAAAATTTTATCAAGTTAACCAATTAAATGGTTTTAATGACCTCCAATATAATAGTTAAATCAACCTGCAAATTGATATCAACACGCCACTGTGTTAAAGGTAATTTTTTTTATAACAATAAAATACTGAAAACTTTGTTTTCAAAACTTCCACAAAATTTATTAAAATATCTTATCACTACAGCTGTTTCGGCAGAGTGCCTTTCTCAAGCGAACTATTTTAAAATAAGAATAAAAATAAAAATAAAAATAACATTTATTGCCATAATAATATTAACATCTTATATACTAAAACGCTAAGCCCTTTTCTTGTTAAAAATATGCCTAAAAACCATATTAGATAATTAAAATATTTTTTCGGAATATTATTAGTATTACGTATGAGATTGTCAAGATATACTTTTGGTACAAAAATTCACTTCCGGTTTTGAGATGACCGGAAGTTAAAATTTACTTTAAGTTTTAGACCCCACAATGTATATATGGATCGAAAGGTCTCGTCGAGACGAATCTAAATATGTACTTCCGGTTGCGATCCGACACCGGAAGTGACCCGAAACGCGCATAAAACGTCAAGATAGAGCAAATCTGACACCGGATTCGTGATCAGCATGCAAAATTAACTGCTAAATGATAACATTGTAACAAAAAACATTGTTTTCGACGAAATATTTCGTGATATTTAATACACTTTTTACTTGCATTATTATTGATGAATGTTATGTATATTCTTGCTTATATTGTTTGTATTGATCTCTTAATTTTTCTCGCAAAATAAAAATTTCATTTAAAAAACTCGATGTCGAGTTGGTCCGCTAGTTTCACACCTAAGATTTTTCAAAAACTTAATGATATCGTAGCCTTCTTTCTTGACACGCTGTTGCACCGAGTACTGTCTCTCTCTCTCGGACCTTGAATTTATCTGTCGTGGCTTCTTCTTCTCTAGGTATTTGTTTTTCTCACAGATCAGTCTGTGAGTCTTGCTGGATACGATTTTTCGCGAACATGTCTCTGGTCTTAAGGAGTCTTCTTGTGGCTTGGTGGAAGAAGCATCGGGTTCTTTTCTCAGCCACTTCCCTCAGTGGTGTATACTGGAGCCTTTCTTTGATGGTTGCATTTGTAATCCGTTCTTCCCATGTTGATCTATCGATGATCCTGTAACATGGCGTCTCTGTTGCTTAAATTTTTTTCCAGTTGAACTCTGAAATTGAGCTCCAAACTGGGACAGCATACAGCATTGGCGATCTAACGTAGGCCTGGTATAACTGGATCTTCTTAGCCTTCGATAGTGGGCTGAACCTAAAAATATAAGGAAGTATTAGTTTTTTAGCAGTGATTGCTTTTACCTTACCTTGTTCAAACTTCCTAAACGTAGACTATATACATGGAGGTCACCAGCTGACAAAAACAACAAAATAGTCAGAAATCAAATAGATTATATTATCGTCAACAGAAGATATAGAAGTTCTATAATATCATCTAAAACTTATCAAGTTGCGGACATATCCTCCGATCACAAACCTGTTGTTTTGTCGATAAGAGTGAAACTAAAGAAGGTCAACAGCCCTAGCACAAAGAAAATCATGGATACAAGTCGTCTCAAACAAGACAACACATATGCGGAAACGAAATTTAAAATAAACGAGAACTTAAGGAAAGTCAAAGAAGATAATGCGGAAACTCTAACTATTGACCAAAAATGGGGAAAAATTCAACATGCCCGTGTGTCAGTTGGAAAAGAAACCCTCAAACCACTTGGAGAAAAAACACAACCTTGGATGACAGTAGAACTTCTTGAACTTATGAAAGAACGAAGAGAACATAAAGCAAAAGACCTGAATAAATACAAAGAAATTCAGAGAAACATCATAAAGAAAATTCGAGAGGCAAAAGAGAGGTGGCTCTCCGACCAGAGATGCAAGGAAATAGAAGATCTGGATAAAAAGTATGATAGCTTTAATTTACACAAAAAAATCAAAGAAATAACAGGTTCTAGAAAACGTACAAGAACGAATATCCTTAAAAATGATAAAGGGGATATTATTACTGATATGAAGGAGCGATTATGTCACTGGGCCAATTACATCCAACGACTATTTAATGATAAAAGAGAAGAACTGTCATTAGAAATCACCGAAGATACCGGACCACCAATATTAAGAGAAGAAGTCATGTATGCCATCAAAAACACAAAAGAGGGTAAAGCTACTGGACCAGATGATGTGCCAATCGAATTATTAAAACTCATCGATGAAGATGTTATTGATGTAATGGTTGAACTCTTTAATCTAATATATCAGACTGCCACAATCCCCAGACAATGGCTGCAATCGACCTTTGTAGCAATTCCCAAAAAGCCAAGTGCAACAACTTGCTCAGATCACAGAGCAATAGCTTTAATGAGTCACACACTTAAAACATTTTTGAAAATAATTCACAGCAGAATTGTTAAAACTTTTGAATATGAAATTAGTGACACACAATTTGGCTTTAGAAATGGTATGAGTACAAGAGATGCTTTGTTCGGCTTGAATGTGCTGGCTCAGAGATGCATGGACATGAATCAGGACATGTATTTATGTTTTGTAGACTTTGAAAAGACATTTGATAAGGTTCAACATAAAAAGCTTGTAGATATATTAAAAAGCAAAAATATTGACAGTCGTGATATGAAAATTATATCTAATTTATATTGGAATCAAACTGCCAAGGTAAGAGTTGACAACCAGTACACCCAAAATATCAAAATACAGAGAGGAGTCCACCAGGGTTGCGTGCTGTCCCCACTAATTTTCAATATCTACAGTGAAGCGGTATTTCAAAAAGCGCTCTCAGACCCAATACAAGGTATATCTATCAATGGAGAAGTTTTGAATAACTTACGTTTTGCAGACGATACAGTAATAATTACGGATAACAAAAATGATTTACAGAACGTAATGCAACGCCTTAATGAACGCTGTCATGAGTACGGACTGAAGATAAATTTAAAGAAAACTAAATGCATGATGATGACTAAATCTGCACATGCAAATATCTAACTGACTATTGAAGATACTGCAATTGAGAGTGTTAATAACTATAAAACTTAGGAACATGGATAATATCAGATGTAGACCAAACCAAAGAAATTAGGATACGCATTGAAATAGCACGTGCATCATTCATTAAATTTAAAAAGTTTCTTTGTTGTCGGGATATAAGGTTAGAACTACGCCTGAGAATGCTTCGATGTTACGTGTTCTCTACTCTTCTTTATGGCTTGGAAGCGTCGACACTAAAACAAGTCCATCTGAATAAGTTGGCCGCCTTTGAATTTTGGTGTTTCAGAAGAATCCTACGAATATCATGGATTCAAAGAATGTCAAACGTGGAAGTAACTAGAAGGATAGGAAATGAGGCGGAAATAATATTAACTATCAAAAGACGAAAACTTGAATACTTAGGACATGTAATGAGAGGGCAAAAATACGAAACTAATATGATCAAAAAACAAAGAAATAGAAAAGTCACGTAGTAAATAAAACATAAATTTAATTACATATTTTACGTAAAAACTAAAATACTAAAAACAAAACGATAAAATACAAAGATTTATAGAAATTCATCAGTGTTTATTAAACATAGTTTCTTGTCAAATAAAAGTTATCATTACAGTCATAAATGCACAATACGATTAGACATGCTATTAATTTAGTTTTGCTATTTTTCTTTAGGTTGATAAGGAATTGTACAATTTAGAACATGTAATGCCAGGACTATTTTCAAAAAGATCCGTGTATCGTTTGCATATATTTGTTAAATTCGGTTGTCTTATTCGTGAAAAATTAATAGTTTATGTTTAATAAAATATTCACTACATTGTGATGTTTGGTTGTTTTATTGTCCTTTTCTCAGAGCCATCTTTATTTGTTCCTGAAACGTATACCTACATTTCCTTCCTGATATACTTTCCTCCTGATGTGACGTAGCTGATTCTTACATAAGCTATATCAACCATGATGTTATGGGAACTAAATATTGATACACTAAAAATCTATAAAATGGGCATAATCACTATTTTCCGCCTAGTTAATAAAGATTTGCTCCTCTTTCTTTCTTTGCAAATTGTGGACAAGAAAAGATCTGTGCTACAGAGGATTGGAGAAATAGATGACTATATATGGAGTGGAGTTAGAACGAGATGAATGAAATGGAAGAAGGCGAGTAGTCTGTTGAGTAACAGAAGAATCCAATACAACTAAAAAAGTCTATAAGACTAACTTGAGACCAGCTATAATATACGCAGACAAGTCCCGATAAGTCGGCCAAAAAATTAATATCACAAAACCAAAAATATTGAATAACACAGGCGGCCCCAGACGTATAACTATTAATAGAAATAAGGTAGAACATGTCCAAGAATACTTGACAAAAGGCAAATTCTGAAACTTGACAGAGAAAATCAAAGTGCGAAAATCACTATAATAGCAAGATTAGTATGAGCATAATTTAAAAAACTCAGTTGGATACATAAATGCCGCAAAACACCTTAATACTGAGACCAACTTTGGAACACCACAGTACAACATTAGAGCCCAAGGCTTTTACAAACGTAGACGACCAAGAGAAAAACCACAGATGAAATAGGTAGATGCCATTAAAAAAATAGCTGGATTAAATTGGAAGTATGTTGCTCAGTATAGAGATCGATGGAGTGTGAAGAGGCCTATGTCCAAAATTGGAACATAGAAGGCCAAGAAGAGGGTGGCAATATTAGAAGAATTGTTGGTTTACACGTTTCTAAAAGACCTGGCGCGAGACGTATAGGAAGAACATGTCTGTGAAGGGAATTGATATTGGTACGGTCTAAGATGGGAACTTACGACAGAAAAATGCAATTAGAGAAGCTGACCTTTCACAAGGATAAAGGAAAAGAATATAAAGATACTGATCCGCAAACAATAGAAATTGATACTATTAGACAAAAAACAGGTAACAAAAGATACAGGTAAAATACCCCAAGATTGGCTGGAGTCAATATTCATCCCACTACCAAAAAAGCCAAACCCACAACACTGCAATGAGTTCCGTCTGATAAGCCTTATGAGTCATGCAGTAAAAGTCCTACTAAAAATCGTACATAATCGTATCTTTAGAAAGTCCGAAACAATCATCGGAGACGATCAGTTTGGATTCAGAGCCGGCATGGGAACGAGAGAAGCCCTGTTCAGTTTACTAGTTCTCGCCCAAAAATGCTACGACCAACAGAAAGATATATTTAGAAGATGGAAAAGACATCAAATTCTTAAAAAACTTGTACTGGAACCAAAACGCCAGAGTTAGGATCGAAGATTCCACATCCGCAGAAGTAAGAATTAGGAGGGGAGTTAGACAGGGATCGCCTCTGCTGTTTAATCTTTACTCCGAGTTTCTATTTAAAGAAGCATTGGAGGATTCCAAGGATGGAGTCAATGTGAATGGCGTAAATATCAACAGTATCAGATACGCCGATGATACAGTGTTAATTGCGGATTCCGAGTTAGATCTACAACGACTCATTGACAAGACCAACTCGACCTGTGAGCAATTTGGTATGAAAATAAACATTAAAAAAACCAAAGTGATGTCAATCCGAAAAAACCAAAACGTACCTCAACCTTGTACAATAAATGGGCACATTTTAGAACAGGTCAATAGATTTAAGTACCTGGGATGTTGGATCGATAACAGCCTAAATCCTGATCTCTAGAAATAAGATCGAGAATAGAACGGGCCAGAAAATCTTTCGAAAAAATAAAAAAACTGCTTTGTGATTCTCGAATAAAACTCGAAATTCGACTACGTTTATCAAAATGCTACGTCTGGTCGACTCTTCTATATGCAGTTGAAACGTGGACCCTTAAAACATCAACCGTAAATAAATTGGAGGCCTTTGAAATGTGGATCTACCGGAGAATACTCAAAATTTCATGGACATCGCATACCTCAAACGAAGAAGTGCTGCATAGAATAGGCAAGGAAAGAGAACTTTTTAACACAGTAAAAGTTAGAAAAACATCATAGCTAGGCCACATACTGAGAAATAATAAGTACCAATATGCCCAACTTATAGTGAAAGGAAAAATCGAGGGAAAGAGAGGCCTAGGAAGGAAAAGACTATCGTGGCTCAGAAACATCCGACAATGGACAGGGCTAAATTTTGAACAGCTAATAAGAACAGCTGAAGATAGAGAAGAGTTTAAAATTGTAGTAGCCAACCTCCATTGAGGAGAGGGCACTTTAAGAAGAAGAAGACAAAAAACGAGTCTGTGTTTTTAATGAGCTGTTAAAAACAAGCATGAGGTTGATGATAAATTCGAGCCTCAAGGAATGGTATAATATTTTTATATATAAAGAAAAGATAATTTTTTGTTTAACTGTGTTTTTATTGCCACAAATGTGTAAGTATAAACGTTTTAATTCATATTTACTTAAATCAAAAAACAAAAAATTCAACATGGGAAATTATTGTATTTTGCTATGTGTTTATAAATTTGGATACTGTGTTCACGCAACATTTTTATTTTTTTTTCTAAAGCAATCCATATACCACTTTTCCTTGATTTTGAATTTTGCGGGTAAATTACATTTTCCCGCCTTAAGCAATTCTACTCCAAACATTATCAAAGAAACAAAATATCCAGCGAACAGTACGATAAACATGAACATACAGCTGGCTAAGTCTCTTTTGGCAGTTGTATCTTCACTTTTAAAAGAATGTATGTCTTGAAGCATAAAATAATGTTTATATTTACTTAATAATCTTTCCAAAAACCCGAACTCTAAAACATTCTTCATTGAATATTGGAAGTGTTCGTAAAATATATGACGGTCGGGAATGTAAAATCCATACTGAATCATCAACAAATGAAAATTATCCATTTCTTTAGCAAGAAAAGGGTGTACAATGAATCCAACTTCCCCCCAAATAGTTGAAAAACCTTGTTGGTAAGCTATAACACTCAAATTTTTATAATTTTCTTCTGTTTCAGAGAGGTAGTCGATTTTTTCTTGTAATGGACTGTCGGATGGGATAACCGGCACATATCCAGCGAAAGTTTTAAATGGAATATCGGATTCTGCCAGTTCTTCCATATTTCTAATTCGTTTCTCACGTATAGATATTGCTGATAAGCTTGTTATTTTCGCCTGTCGATATGTTAATTCCAATAGGCAAAAAAACAGGTAAAACCCTAAAAAGATACAAACTTTTAATACTCATCAAGTTAATGGTTTCATTATTACTTTTAGTAAAATTATTATTATCAATGGAAATTATCATTATGGTGCATTATCAATGGAAAACAGAAAAAATATTGTTACGACAGGAAGCATAACAGCTGTCCTGACATCAAGAGAATTCCACTGGGTTCTGGAAGCATTTTGACGATTAAAGCGAAATATATGTAGGGCAATTCGAATTTAGGGAGTTAGTATAATAAATATATGTGAACGGTTACATATATAAACGATACAAATTCATCGTGTGTTATTGTTAGTGTTAAAAGATTTTTAATAAATTAAAATAAATATTTTAAAATTTTGCTGAGATATGTAGATTCCTAATTCGATCCAGACTACATTGTGGTTATATTCTTCACATGACAGCTCCTAATTCCCCCTAATCTGTACTAAAACAGCTCCTCCTAATCTAAAGTCTCCTAATCTAAAACAGCTCCTAATCCTTAAGGAATGTAAATTCTATACATAATACTTCGGCTTAAGGTTTGCTTGGTAGACATCAATTATACTCGAGTAGATAGTTTATGTGTTGAAGGCAAAGAACCTCCACTTTGGATTTGAGACGTAACTGCTGCACTAAGCTGTTGGAATATCAGTAGATTCTAATAACTTATTCTCCTTGACAATCATCTGGATACCCTTACATATCCTGATCCTGAAAGTATCAAGATCTAAAACGTCATTATTACCGTCTCATACTTAATTACTTGCAAATTTAGTGGAATGGGTTCCATCGAAATTGAAAGAAATCTAATCATACATAGGTACATTTGAATTACCGTAGATGTGCAGACAATCAATTATAGTACTAACAATAATACGAATTGGACATAAAAGGTTTTGTGCTAATACTGCAAAAGTCAGACCAACGAAAAATATGGCGACTACATGGATAATCTAAATGAAACTCTACTGATAACTTCAACTTCCTTCTGGCTATAAGCTTTTATAACAAAAATTAAATATTCATATATTTATAATACCATACTGTACCGAGAACGTTGACACTTCCTCATTCCTCATTGACACCGGACTTAGACAAGGAGATCCTCAGCCTCAGCAGAAAGCTCAACAACAACTGACAAACGGATTTGCCGCCCAAGGATCAAAAATACTATTGGCGTTTGCGGATGACGTGGACACAATTGCACAATCCACCAGAGGTGCAAAAGAAGTTTTCACCCTATTCGAAAACGGAGCCAAGGAAGTTGGTCTGAAGGTCAACGAGGACAAGACCAAGTACATGGTGGTTACGAAGAACCCAAGACCAAGGGTTAGCCAAAACGTAACAATCAATGAATACAACGTGGCAGCCATGATCATTGCAGGAAACAGGGCATATTACTCATTAATGACCGTACTTAAATCAAAAATACTCTTAATACCAGCAAAAATAAGAGTGTACAAGACAATAATTCGTCGCACAATAACGTATGGAAGCGAGACATGGACTCTGAACCAGCGGGAAACGACAAAATTACTGGTACTGGAAAGAAAGATACTGCGGACTATCTATGGGCATTGCAGAGAAAAGACAGGAGAATGGAGAAGAAGACACAATGATGAATTCCAGACAGTATATGGATATGAAAACATAGTACGCTACATCAAAGCAAACCGAATAAGATGGGTGGGCCACGTACTAAGATCGAATGACGAAACAATCCTGAACGCAACATTCTGGGAAAGGCCCGATAGCAGAAGGTCAGTTGGTCGCCCAAGAAAGAGATGGAAGGACGCAGTAGTCAGTGATCTACGCAAAATGGGAATACAGCAATGAAAATAGCTGCTCAGGACCGACAACAATGGAGGGAAATGGTAAATGCGGCCAAGACTCACATAGAGTTGTAAAGCCAAATGATGATGATGATGATACTGCGCTTTTAATTTGTAATGTTTAGGTTTTTTTGTTTAAATAATCTAGAGATATTATTTCAATAAAAAATATTTAAGACATTAATGGGCTTTCCTCACCTAATAAAATTCTCAAATTCCAAGTAACTGGAATCCTGGTTGCTGCTATATTTAAGCTAAGACCAAAAACCATAAAGAGATTGTCTACAAAAGATGATCCAAAATATGTCGTGTCTGTGTTTTGGATTAATTTCGCATATCCTAGAACTATGAACGACAGTAGTGGAATTAAAGCATATATACAACACCATACAGGTAATTGGTACGCCAAGACGTTGTTTTTCCAGTAAGGCAATAGTTTTGGTTTCGGTAGTAGCATCAGTACGTTTTCGTGTCTAAAAACAAAAAAGAGAGATAAAAGTAAGAATCAACATACAGAAAATAAAATACACAGAACTTTGTAAGACCATAAGGAAAAGTATTAAGGGAGACATAAAAAAATATAATGAAAGACTGGTAGAGAAAAGAATTAATCATTGAGAAGAAGCAAATCGTTGCTCTAACAAACGAAAACAAAAACACCAGAATTATAGAAATTCTACAGCGAACTATATAAAGCCCCTGAAACACTTAAAGAAACAATCAGTGACCAAGAAGATGTATCAGAAGTCCTTCCGGAAGAAGTGGAATAGACAACTACAAAAATGAAAAGCGGTAAAGCAGCTGGAATATATGGCATAACTCTATAACATATAAGGCCACCAGAAAGTAAGTGTATATATAAGTATACGTTCAATTTAGAACCCACTGGTTTCTCCCTTTCTCCTCGAGTATTTATATTACGATAGACAAATAAGAAGCAGGAATAAAATATAACACTCTATTTAAAACAGGTAAAATCAAACAAATATCTTCTTCTTCTTTAAGTGCTGTCTCCTTTAAGAAGGTTGCCTATCATTACGGCTATCTTTACCTTTGATACAGCTGCTCCAAACAGCTTATCAGAGTTACAGTTCAACAGGTACAGCAGAGTACAGTGTATCCTTGTCTTAAATTGTGTAGCTAGGATATACGTCGTTGGCCTATGCTTCTCCTGCCTAGTATCTTTCCCTGTATAATGATTTGTAGTAACGCATATCTCTCACCTCTAATGACTGAAAACCGTAGGCAGGACACAACTATGTCATTCGGCAGATCAATGAAAGCGATACTAAGAGTGCTGTTTTTACCCTCAGGGTGATATCAAATTATCCTGACAATATGTATGTTGTTTCCTTTGTTCAATCTTATGAAATTTCTTGTTTATAAAAGACAATCGGCAGTCATTGTCCTTCTTCCGGAAGAAGTGGAATCGACCACTACAAAAATGAAAAGCGGTAAAGCAGCTGGAATATATGGCATAACAGTGTAACTGCTTTAATATGCTGGCAAAAAACCTGGAAAATCTTAGCAGGTATATTTACGAACTGGCTAAGATCAAGATGCATACCAGATCACTGGAATACAGCATTTTTAACTCTCATAAGAACGGTAGCAAAGAGGATATCAAAAACTACAAACCTATAAGTCTACTACCAATCATATATAAGATATTCATAAAGATCATCAACAACCGATTAAAAAATGCATTCGATGTTACACAGCCAAGAAAACAAGCAAGAGAGTAGAGCTAAAGAATATGAAATACTGCTAGCATTAACCTTCATAGATTTCGATTCTATATATCCCAAGGCAGTAATAGCTAACAACCATTCAAATTTCGTCATTTTGTGTCATGTGGAAAAATTTCACCCAATCATGTCAACATTAGACTGATAATTGCATTCAATGCAATTTTCAATCCCTATGACAACACGATCGAGTTTGACAGCTTCATCCAAATAAATTTCAAAATGTCACGTTTCGGCAATGAGAATGTTCAAAGTATAAATAATATTTATATATAATAGATCTTCTATAGTAGAGAACAGCAATGTTTCGTTATGTTGAGTTATGATTTTTTATTCGAAAAATTATCCGCCGAATATCCCTCGGACATTGATGAATGCCTCATAATTTCATGACAAATTTCTCAAGCTCGTTGCTTGGTAACAGCAGTCAGCCTTCGGCTTCGTGCTATTTCCAAGGAACGAGCTTTCGATTGTCATGAAATTATCTCGTCTGTTATCAATGTCCTAGGGATATTACTACTGAAAATTACATTTTTATTTTAATATTATAAGAAGAGAGACTGTTCACCGCAATCAAGTCAAAAGTTCTTAATAACATAAATAGTTAGGGGGCTTTAGTAAGTATTTGTTAATTTATAATCTTACATTGCTGGCACGAAAAATACATTATAGTCCAAAATGTAGTTACACATAAACATCAGATCTATTTTGCCGCTAGCGAAGTCTTCAAAAACCGAATCAAATCTGAATTCTCTAATTTCATTTATGTAAGAATCATCTTCATAGATATTGAATTTATATCCACTAGATATACTGACTACTTGTAGTAGTTCTGGCACTATCCCAGGGGGTGAATCGTTAACATAGTGTGTCATTGGAGGTAAATACGAAACACCAACTGTCAAAGAGCATTGATCAAAACTTTTTTTCATGTTGGGTTTGATCGGTTTTAATTTACGTTTGTACTTGTTTTTGCATTCGTTTATTTTCTTATATTTTATTATTTTACCGCAATTGGTATTTTTGTAATCAATAACGTACAATTCTACCATTAAATCATTGTGAAATAGGATCACGCTCTTGTAAAAACTGTACTTCCACAACAATTGCGATATTTGAAGTAAATCTGCCGAATTAGCAGTGAGGATAATATAATGTGACAAAATTCTGGACACTTTTCTATATGTAAATATATCGAAAAGAGTTGCATTTAGCTCATCTAAAGAACTATAAGTTATAGTGAATAAATTTGGAGCACCAACGAAAGAGTGCAGTAAATATAAATTGTTACTTTTTATATTTACTTTTGAAAATCTTGGAATAAAATTTACAGTTAGGTTTTCACTTGTTATTAAAAAGTGTGCGGCATAGTTAGAATCTTCAACAATTAGCTGGAGACATCCGGTCAAAGAATCTTCCTCTATTAAGGAAATAGGTAATGAATGAGCCTGTAAGGAAAATGCGAAGACTGCCAAAAATATATAACGCATTTTATTGCCACTACACGAAGTGCGTAGGTTTTCAATAATTTTCTCACTAGATTAATGTGAGCTACGCTTCTATAATTATTATTTAATGGTTACTTGATTCGTGAAAGAGATTTTAATCCATTATCTTTTTCATGTTTAATGTGGAAAAACATTAGGGCCGAATTTAATATGTGTATTACTTTAAATATTATGTTTATTCGGGATTAAGCCACAATTAATTGTATTGAAAATTACATTTTTAACTATTGTTTGAAAATATTATTTTAAAAAATAGTGAGGTGTGTTTTTATAAGCGAAAGCACCAAGAAGAGAAAACTGAACCACTTCGGACATGAAATGAGAGGTTCCAAATATAGGTTGCTACAAAACATTATGCAAGGAAAAATAACAGGCAAACGCAGTCCAGGACGAAGAAAGACTTCATGGTTAAAGCACTTGCGAGATTGATATGGTATTGATACAAGCTATGTATCTGCAAGATAGCTCTGATGGTAATCAACGCTCTGAAAGGATATCGTGATAAACATTATTTTGTTTTCTGCACATACGATGACCTCTATATAACATGTGAAGCCACCAGAAAAGAAGTATGAATATATACGTTCAATCTAGAATACGCTGGTTTCCCTCTTTCGCCTTGGGTATGTATATTCCGATAGACAAATTAGAAGCAGGAATAATATATAACACTCTATTTAAAACAGGTAAAATCAAACAGATATATTCTTCTTCTTTAAGTGCTGTCTCCTTTAAGAAGGTTGCCTATCACTACGGCTATCTTTACCTTTGATACTGCTGCTCCAAACAGCTTATCAGAGTTACAGCTCAACAGGTACAGCAGAGTACAGTGTATCCTTGTTTTAAATTGTGTAGCTAGGATATACGTCGTTGGCCTATGCTTCTCCTACCTAGTATCTTTCCCTGTATAATGATTTGTAGTAACGCATATCTCTCACTTCTAATGACTGAAAACCGTAAGCAGGACACAACTATGTCATTCGGCAGATCAATGAAAGCGATACTAAGAGTGCTGTTTTTACCCTCAGGGTGATATCAAATTATCCTGACAATATGTATGTTGTTTCCTTTGTTCAATCTTATGAAATTTCTTGTTTATAAAAGACAATCGGCAGTCACTGTCCTTCTTTCGGAAGAAGTGGAATCGACAGCTACAAAAATGAAAAGCGGTAAAGCAGCTGGAATATATGGCATAACAGTGTAACTGCTTTAATATGCTGGCAAAAAACCTGGAAAATCTTAGCAGGTATATTTACGAACTGTCTAAGATCAAGATGCATACCAGATCACTGGAATACAGCATTTTATATTCTCATAAGAAGAAAGGTAGCAAAGAGGATATCAAAAACTACAAACCTATAAGTCTACTACCAATCATATACAAGATATTCATAAAGATCATCAACAACCGATTAAAAAATGCATTCGATGTTGCACAGCCAAGAAAACAAGCAAGAGATTAGAGCTAAAGAACATGAAATACTGCTAGCATTAACCTTCACAGATTTCGATTCTATATATCCCAAGGCAGTAATAGAAGCTTTGACCAATGAAGGCATTGACAAACTGTACATGGAGACTTTAGCAAATATATACAGACAAACAAAAGCTAAAGTAATAAATTTATGAAAATACTGTAGAATTTCCCACTACCACAGGCATCCGACAAGTAGACGCAATATTATCAAAACTCTTCACTGCAACTCCAAAAAGTACAAGAACTTATAATCGACGTAAACGCAGCTAGCAATAAAGGCCCAAAAATGAACTTGACAAAAACAAAAACCATGTACAAGGAGCTATTGGATGTCTAAGATGTAATAAACATTGCACTCGAGACAGTAGACAAGTATATATACCTTGGACAATTAATACATAAATCTGGCTCCTTACTCTGAGAAATCAACAGACTGGCTTGAGCATATTTTGATAAAAATGCAGTTATATTCAAATTCAGAATGCCACTCCACGTAAAAAAAAACCATTCTGTTAGTGTATACTACCAATCATGAAGTACGACTATAAAACTTGGACACTAAAGAAATATACAATAGAGAAGGTCAAAGTTACTCAAAGGTCAATGAAGCGATGCATGATAGGTATAGCAGAGAGAAATCGAAAAAGAATAGAATTGATCAGACAGAAAACCGAGGTCACCGAGGTTACTTTGCCCATTACTTAAATAGCAAAATCCTAAATATGGAGGATATCATCAAAAAGGTTTTACGTGTATTATAATATTGGCTCAATGTAGGTACATAATAATAAGAAGAAATAATGAAATATTTAAAGAGAAATACTGGACGCAATGAAAATTAAAGCAGTAAATTGACAATGGGCAAAAACGATGTACGCACAGACTAGAAAATTTCACGGCTCGACTAAAGCTGCTTAACTATTGATTGTGCTGCAAAACCGAACATTATAGGCTGCATAAAGAGGTGAATTTAATTAAAAAACAAATAATTCCTTGTTAATGAATGCAGCAAAATTCAGCTATAATAATAAAGAGTGTGATTCTGGAACTATTTTTTTGTTTCATAATTAACAATGATGTTTTTTGGATATGATTACACCACTATTAATTATAATGAAAATTACATTTTTATTTTAATATTATAAGAAGAGCGACTTTTAACTAAACAGTTAGGGAGCTTTAGTAAGTATTTGTTAATTTATAATCTTACATTGCTGGCACGAAAAATACATTAAAGTCCAAAATGTAGTTACACATAAACATCAGATCTATTTTGCCGCTAGCGAAGTCTTCAAAAACCGAATCAAATCTGAATTCTCTAATTTCATTTATGTAAGAATCATCTTCATAGATATTGAATTTATATCCACTAGATATACTGACTACTTGTAGTAGTTCTGGCACTATCCCAGGGGGTGAATCGTTAACATAGTGTGTCATTGGAGGTAAATACGAAACACCAACTGTCAAAGAGCATTGATCAAAACTTTTTTTCATGTTGGGTTTGATCGGTTTTAATTTACGTTTGTACTTGTTTTTGCATTCGTTTATTTTCTTATATTTTATTATTTTACCGCAATTGGTATTTTTGTAATCAATAACGTACAATTCTACCATTAAATCATTGTGAAATAGGATCACGCTCTTGTAAAAACTGTACTTCCACAACAATTGCGATATTTGAAGTAAATCTGCCGAATTAGCAGTGAGGATAATATAATGTGACAAAATTCTGGACACTTTTCTATATGTAAATATATCGAAAAGAGTTGCATTTAGCTCATCTAAAGAACTATAAGTTATAGTGAATAAATTTGGAGCACCAACGAAAGAGTGCAGTAAATATAAATTGTTACTTTTTATATTTACTTTTGAAAATCTTGGAATAAAATTTACAGTTAGGTTTTCACTTGTTATTAAAAAGTGTGCGGCATAGTTAGAATCTTCAACAATTAGCTGGAGACATCCGGTCAAAGAATCTTCCTCTATTAAGGAAATAGGTAATGAATGAGCCTGTAAGGAAAATGCGAAGACTGCCAAAAATATATAACGCATTTTATTGCCACTACACGAAGTGCGTAGGTTTTCAATAATTTTCTCACTAGATTAATGTGAGCTACGCTTCTATAATTATTATTTAATGGTTACTTGATTCGTGAAAGAGATTTTAATCCATTATCTTTTTCATGTTTAATGTGGAAAAACATTAGGGCCGAATTTAATATGTGTATTACTTTAAATATTATGTTTATTCGGGATTAAGCCACAATTAATTGTATTGAAAATTACATTTTTAACTATTGTTTGACGTTTCGATTTCCACTCCGGAAGTCGTTTTAAAAATATTATTTTAAAAAATAGTGAGGTGTGTTTTTATAAGCGAAAGCACCAAGAAGAGAAAACTGAACCACTTCGGACATGAAATGAGAGGTTCCAAATATAGGTTGCTACAAAACATTATGCAAGGAAAAATAACAGGCAAACGCAGTCCAGGACGAAGAAAGACTTCATGGTTAAAGCACTTGCGAGATTGATATGGTATTGATACAAGCTATGTATCTGCAAGATAGCTCTGATGGTAATCAACGCTCTGAAAGGATATCGTGATAAACATTATTTTGTTTTCTGCACATACGATGACCTCTATATAACATGTGAAGCCACCAGAAAAGAAGTATGAATATATACGTTCAATCTAGAATACGCTGGTTTCCCTCTTTCGCCTTGGGTATGTATATTCCGATAGACAAATTAGAAGCAGGAATAATATATAACACTCTATTTAAAACAGGTAAAATCAAACAGATATATACTTCTTCTTTATGTGCTGTCTCCTTTAAGAAGGTTGCCTATCACTACGGCTATCTTTACCTTTGATACTGCTGCTCCAAACAGCTTATCAGAGTTACAGCTCAACAGGTACAGCAGAGTACAGTGTATCCTTGTTTTAAATTGTGTAGCTAGGATATACGTCGTTGGCCTATGCTTCTCCTACCTAGTATCTTTCCCTGTATAATGATTTGTAGTAACGCATATCTCTCACTTCTAATGACTGAAAACCGTAAGCAGGACACAACTATGTCATTCGGCAGATCAATGAAAGCGATACTAAGAGTGCTGTTTTTACCCTCAGGGTGATATCAAATTATCCTGACAATATGTATGTTGTTTCCTTTGTTCAATCTTATGAAATTTCTTGTTTATAAAAGACAATCGGCAGTCACTGTCCTTCTTTCGGAAGAAGTGGAATCGACAGCTACAAAAATGAAAAGCAGTAAAGCAGCTGGAATATATGGCATAACAGTGTAACTGCTTTAATATGCTGGCAAAAAACCTGGAAAATCTTAGCAGGTATATTTACGAACTGTCTAAGATCAAGATGCATACCAGATCACTGGAATACAGCATTTTATATTCTCATAAGAAGAAAGGTAGCAAAGAGGATATCAAAAACTACAAACCTATAAGTCTACTACCAATCATATACAAGATATTCATAAAGATCATCAACAACCGATTAAAAAATGCATTCGATGTTGCACAGCCAAGAAAACAAGCAAGAGATTAGAGCTAAAGAACATGAAATACTGCTAGCATTAACCTTCACAGATTTCGATTCTATATATCCCAAGGCAGTAATAGAAGCTTTGACCAATGAAGGCATTGACAAACTGTACATGGAGACTTTAGCAAATATATACAGACAAACAAAAGCTAAAGTAAAAATTTATGAAAATACTGTAGAATTTCCCACTACCACAGGCATCCGACAAGTAGACGCAATATTATCAAAACTCTTCACTGCAACTCCAAAAAGTACAAGAACTTATAATCGACGTAAACGCAGCTAGCAATAAAGGCCCAAAAATGAACTTGACAAAAACAAAAACCATGTACAAGGAGCTATTGGATGTCTAAGATGTAATAAACATTGCACTCGAGACAGTAGACAAGTATATACCTGGGACAATTAATACATAAATCTGGCTCCTTACTCCGAGAAATCAACAGACTGGCTTGAGCATATTTTGATAAAAATGCAGTTATATTCAAATTCAGAATGCCACTCCACGTAAAAAAAAACCATTCTGTCAGTGTATACTACCAATCATGACGTACGACTATAAAACTTGGACACTAAAGAAATATACAATAGAGAAAGTCAAAGTTACTCAAAGGTCAATGAAGCGATGCATGATAGGTATAGCAGAGAGAAATCGAAAAAGAATAGAATTGATCAGACAGAAAACCGAGGTCACCGAGGTTACTTTGCCCATTACTTAAATAGCAAAATCCTAAATATGAAGGATATCATCAAAAAGGTTTTACGTGTATTATAATATTGGCTCAATGTAGGTAAATAATAGTAAGAAGAAATAATAAAATATTTAAAGAGAAATACTGGATGCAATGAAAATTGAAGCAGTAAATTGACAAAGGACAAAAACGATGTACGCACAGACTAGAAAATTTCACGGCTAGACTAAAGCTGCTTAACTATTGATTGTGCTGCAAAACAGAACATTATAGGCTGCATAAAGAGGTGAATTTAATTAAAAAACAAATAATTCCTTGTTAATGAATGCAGCAAAATTCAGCTATAATAATAAAGAGTGTGATTCTGGAACTATTTTTTTGTTTCATGATTAACAATGATATTTTTTGGATGTGATTACACCACTATTAATTATAATGAAAATTACATTTTTATTTTAATATTATAAGAAGAGCGACTTTTAACTAAACAGTTAGGGAGCTTTAGTAAGTATTTGTTAATTTATAATCTTACATTGCTGGCACGAAAAATACATTATAGTCCAAAATGTAGTTACACATAAACATCAGATCTATTTTGCCGCTATCGAAGTCTTCAAAAACCGAATCAAATCTGAATTCTGAATTAATTTCATTTATGTAAGAATCATCTTCATAGATATTGAATTTATATCCACTAGATATACTGACTACTTGTAGCAATTCTGGCACTATCCCAGGGGGTGAATCGTTAACATAGTGTGTCATTGGAGATAAATACGAAACACCAACTGTCAAAGAGCATTGATCAAAACTTTTTTTCATGTTGGGTTTGATCGGTTTTAATTTACGTTTGTACTTGTTTTTGCATTCGTTTATTTTCTTATATTTTATTATTTTACCGCAATTGGTATTTTTGTAATTAATAACGTACAATTCTACCATTAAATCATTGTGAAATACGATCACACTCTTGTAAAAACTGTACTTCCACAACAACTGCGATATTTGAAGTAAATCTGCCGAATTAGCAGTGAGGATAATATAATGTGACAAAATTCTGGACACTTTTCTATATGTAAATATATCGTAAAGAGTTGCATTTAGCTCATCTAAAGAACTATAAGTTATAGTGAATAAATTTGGAGCACCAACGAAAGAGTGCAGTAAATATAAATTGTTACTTTCTATATTTACTTTTGAAAATCTTGGAATAAAATTTACAGTTAGGTTTTCACTTGTTATTAAAAAGTGTGCGGCATAGTTAGAATCTTCAACAATTAGCTGGAGACATCCGGTCAAAGAATCTTCCTCTATCAAGGAAATAGGTAATGAATGAGACTGTAAGGAAAATGCTAAGACTGCCAATAATATATCACGCATTTTATTGCCACTACACGAAGTGCGTAGGTTTTCAATAATTTTCTCACTAGATTAATGTGAGCTACGTTTGTATAATTATTATTTAATGGTTACTTGATTCGTGAAAGAGATTTTAATCAGCATTATCTTTTTCATGTTTAATGTGGAAAATCATTAGGATTGAATTTAATATGTGTATTACTTTAAATATTATGTTTATACGGGATTAAGCCACAATTAATTGTAATGGAAATTACATTTCTAACTACTGTTTGACGTTTCGATTTTTACTCCGAAAGTGTTTTAAAAAATATTATTTTAAAAAATAGTGAGGTGTGTTTTTATAACCGAAAGCACCAAGAAGAGAAAACTGAACCACTTCGGACATGAACTGAGAGGTTCCAAATACAGGTTGCTACAAAACATTATGCAAAGGAAAATAACAGGCAAACGCAGTCCAGGACTAAAAAAGACTTCATGGTTAAAGCACTTGCGAGATTGATATGGTATTAATACAAGCTATGTATCTGGCAAGATACCTCTGATGGCAATCAACGCTCTAAAAAGATATCGTGATGAACAAGAAGCACCTCAACATTATTTTGTTTTCTGCATATACGATGACCTCTATATAAGTGACGCCACCAGAAAGGAAGTATGAATATATACGTTCAATCTAGAATATGCTGGTTTCTCCCTTTCGCCTTGGATATGTATATTACGATAGACAAATAAGAAGCAGGAATAATATATAACACTCTATTTAAATCAGGTAATAAACCGATATTTTCTTCTTCTTTTAAGTGCCATCTCCTTTAAGAAAGTTGGCTATCATCACGGCTATATTTACCTTTGATACTATCAGAGTTACAGCTCAACAGGTACAGCAGAGTACAGTGTACCATTGTCTCAAATTGTTTAGCCAGGATATACGTCGTTGGCCTACGCTTCTCCTACCCAGTATCTTTCCCTGTATAAAGATTTATAGCAACGCATATCTCTCACCTCTCATGACTCAAAACTGTAGGTAGGACAGAACTATCTCATTCGACAGACCAGGAACAAATTACGTTGACACCGAATGACTGTATACCGGAAATCTAGGTGGGGCGCTGAGGTGAGCGTTAAAAATGTAGGTGAAAGTGGTAATGTTGAATAATACTTAAAAAACGATCAAGGACAGTGGCAGAAAAGATTTAATTTCGAATTATACCAACTCCTTAATGAACCAGATTTCGCAATGTTTAAAGCTCATACCATCATCACACCTAAACTTTTTGGAAGTATTAATGACCGTCATTGTGCTTGCTTTTTCAAAAATAGAATTAAAAAATTCTTTATTTCTTTTATCACTTATTAATTGACGAGTTCTCCTTATCTGGTTTAAACAAAAATTAATATCTAGGAACTTTTTTTGAAGAACATCATATAAAATATAAAAACTGTTGCTAAAAATGTGAGCTCAAAATAATTTAAATCTCTTAAAAAGCCTTTAGCCAGCTGAACTGCTTTGCGGTCTGACTCTTCAGAATTCATTATATTATCAAAAACCTCTTTTAATTTTTCCCAGTCTTCAATAATTACACTGATTAATTTTGAATTAGACGACCATCTTGTCTCTGTAATTGTTGGCATACGTCTAGCCGATGTAGATGCAAGAGCGTACGATCGTTTTGCTGAACTATGAAAAAACGATGGGATTCCGGTAATAGTTGCAAAAAAAATTCGACATTTTGATATTTTCTTAAAGCTCTGTTGTAAAACAAGATTAAGTCGATGGGCTAGACAATGCACAAAATTGGCTTGTGGGGCACGAGATTTAATTTCTGCTGTCCTATAAGCTTATGTCGGTATTCCAAAGGCTCTAAAGCTGTCGCAGCCGTAGTAAACAAATGCTCAGCTGTTCTACCGGCACTTACATCGTAAAATCCCATAAACCTTTCAATTGATAATCCTTGAGAATTTACGCATCTTAATATTATTGAAGACTGCGACATCTGCGTTATGTCAGTAGTATCATCAATTTGGAGGGAAAAAAATGGACTGTTTTTAATTTCAGTTATAATATTATCATTTATGTAACCAGAAATGCACTCAATTAATTCATTTTGAATTGTTTTTGATTCTCCACTAAAAACATTTTTGATTTTTTCGTAATGATTTTTAGTTTCCAAAGGGCTTTGAACAATTAATAGATTTAATAACTTCTTAAAATTACCTCTATTACTCGAGTCACTTTTCTCATCATGTCCCCTAAAACACAACTCTTGTTTGCTGAGGTATTAAACTGCGCCAATAACTGTCCGCAAACAAATCCTGTTTAGTTGAACATTTTCATTAAACTAATAAATACTATACTATACACTATACTATATAAAAAATATCTATATAAGAGACTAAATTTGATAATATTGTCGCTGCGAAATTTCCGAAAAATAGGAATACTAAATACCCATCCAACTAGTGGGTGAAGACGGATAATCTATTTTTAAACGGAACTGCACTTGCTTGTTTTCTCAGCTATCACTAGCGATCGGCTGACGCGATAGGGTGACGCTGTCACGTTGCCATGGTAATCGTAAACGCTTATATGCAGATGGATTTCGCATTTCAAAAATGATATTCACCTATTCCTGAATCATACACGGCAAGTGACACAGGTCAGGACTTGACCGTCAAGTACCTACCGCTAATAAAGCTAGCTGTCTTTTTTATTTTTAGATTAATTAAAAGAGAATAAATAATTGATTTCAGAATTTAGATATAATAATGTTGCTTTTATTTTTTATTTATTTGTCTCAATTTAATTATATTTTTTTCGTGAACCTCACCTTCACCTATTTCACCTAGCCGGCCACCGCTGATTTGTCAATCTACACAAACAATTAGATTATTATTATTATTATACATAAGCGAGGGTAGAGGAACTAAGTAACTACTATTATGCCCAAAAACAAAGAAATTTCATTAATAACCTACTAGTAAAAAACAAAAATTACAAATAAAAGAAATAAAATTACAATTTTTGGTTTAAAAGAAAAACAATATTTTAACTATAATGTAAAACGGTCAAGTCTGTTTTTGAACGAGTTTTTAGAGGGAGCAGAGACAATGTTATCGTTAAGGCTATTCCAGCACTCAAAAACTCTATTTGGTAAAAAGTTCTGCCTTGATCTTGTAGAAAAATTTTCTTTCTTCAGTTTAAACTGATGACCTCTGAGGCGTTGATCTTGATAAACGGTAAATATTTCATGGAAATTTCCAAAATTGAATTTTAGTATTTTAAAAGTTGTAATTAAGTCTCCACGTTGTCGGCGAAGTTCAAAAGAAGTTAGGTTAGCCATACTAAGTCTTTCTGAATAAGAAGGTCTTCTCGGTCCCAAAGAAATTCGAGTGGCTTTTCTTTGGAGGTTTTCCAACATAGTCTTGTCTCGAACCAGATCAGGATACCACGTTGGTCCAGCGTATTCAAGTATGGGTCTTACGTACAGAATCTAAAGTTTACAGAATGATTGCATTGAAACTCTCGAAAAACACCTCCGAATAAGATACAGTCTGGAGTTCGCACGTTTACAAATAGAGGTAATATGGTCGGACCAAGTTAGGCTGCTGTTTATGATAACACCAAGATCGTTATACCTGTCCTGTGAGACAGATTCGCCAACTCTAACTTTGTAATATCGATCTGTCAGAAAATCATCTATCCAACGAAGTAAAGTACCGCGAACTCCGAAATGTTCTAGCTTATGTAGAAGTCTGCGCTTAGGTACACGGTCAAAGGCTTTAGAGAAATCTAGATAAACAACGTCGACCGGCTGCAAACTGTTAAGTGATGAAGTCCAGTCGTTAACACAATGTAAGAGATTGGTTAGAGTAGAGCGACCAGAGACAAATCCATGTTGTTGTGTTGGAATAACATGTTCCTGGAGAAGGAATTTGGTCATCTCCTCGGAGATAATGGCTTCCATAACTTTGGCAACTACTGGCATTATGTTTCTTCTCGATAGAAATTTTAAGACGTAATTTTGTAAAGTTGTTTAAAGTTTGTTTGTTCTTTTCGTAAAGTTGTTTTCTTCGAAGGTCTTAAGACGCCATTCGGAACGCTTGTTAAAAAACCTATCAGGAAACTTTTATGATATACGACGTGGAAAAAATGCTACAAGATTTTCATAAACCCGAGAAAATTGGCCGAATAGACTGTAGAAGTAGTTTAATAAAATAACAAATAACATCAATTGTCAATTCAAACGTGTTTTATTTAAAAAAAGTGTAAACATTTAAATAAGTAATTTCTATTCAAACACGTAGTTAGCAAATAAACAGCAAACTCTGAGAAAATTGTGTTGTTTTGTATTAGCTATTTTTAACTTTTTACCTGTTTCAAGCTATTTACGTTTTTTGAATGCCATTTATTTGCTACAAGTAATTCTATCCCAAATACTACCAATGAAACAGAATATCCAGCAAACAATACAATAAACATGGACATACAGCTTTTTAAGTCTCTTTTCACACTCGTATCTTTACTTGGATAATCATTTCTGTGCTTAAGCATAAAAAAGTTTTTGTATTTCCCATACAACATTTCCAAAAAACCACATTGTATGACCCTCTGCATCGATAAATCCAAGTGTTCGTAGAAAATGTGATTTTTAGGCATATAAAAACCTAACTCATACATGCGGATATTGAAAAAATCCATAAGTTCATAAAGAAAAGGATAAGGAACGAATCCAATTTCACCCCAGATAGTTGCAAAACTTTCTCGAGCAGCTTTCAGACTTAAATCGGTCAATAGCGTGTCATCTTCAGACAGAAATTCGATTTTCTTCAATATAGGACTTTTGTTTGGAAGAACCATTGCAGAACTCGAGAACATTTTAACCGGAATATCAGATTCTATAAGGTCTTCTAAATTTTTAACTCGTTTTTCGTATACAGATATTGTGGAAAAGCTGGTTGATTTAGCCTGTCGGTACGTAATTTCTAATAAGCAAAAGAACATGTAGAAACCTGAAACAAACCAAAACCAAATAAATCTTAGAAAAATATAATTATTTAAAAAATGAAATTGGTTTTTATCATTTATTTTTTAAAGATATCGATGCTAACTATTATTCGTGTCTTCGTTCGATGTTCAAACTACTCCAGTTGATGAACTGAAGTATCTCAAAGCTGATAATAGAGCAGGCCATCTCGAAAACTTAGATTAGTTCCCAGACCCTTTGGCTACTGTGGGGGACTTTAGTTCGCGGCCGCTAGTTCATGTTTACTGATGGATATAAATATAACCGCTTTTACGTACAAATGAAATATTTCAGTAATTCATAGCCTACTCTCGTCAATAGGCAAGACTGATATCATCACATGATTGAATTTCCTAACCTGACATCGATGTATTGTGGAACTTGCATGGCTGTCTGAGTTATTAGTTATGAAATTGCAAAAACCCGTTGCTTATTTTATTTAAAATTAAGGAATAAAGCGTGCAAACGTTAATATTATTACAAGTAAGTAAAATATAAGAAATAGTAATTACAATGTAAGGTGTTTTAGCAAAGATATGAGACGAAACCGGCCTCTTAATGAAAAAGAGTTAGAAGAAGCTATAAATAATATAACTGACTCAGAAGAAGAACCATTTTCAGCATCTGATGAGTTTGACTATATTCCCGTAGACAGCGAAGATGGAAGTGAAAGAGGAATTCAAATCAGCGACGAAGAGGAGGAAGGTAACAGCGGTACTGAAAAAGCAGATATAAGCAGCGATGATGAACACCATTTAATGAACGAAAAAACGGTAACTTGTAAAATACCTTCGAAAAATTTTGTACCTAGAAGAAAATTGCCTAAGGAAACGAAGGGTGTCAATCTTTTGAAATTCAACGGACAGTGTTCTGAGCTAGATGTGTTTATAAAATTATTTCCTAGAAGCTTGTTTACACATATCGCTGATAGTACTAATAAACGTTTAATAACGCTATTAAAAAGAAAAAAGAATTTGAAACTGCGAGGAGACCGACATGTATGTAATTATAATAGTACTTGGCTGCACTCTTGTGATGTCCTATAACAGGGTGCCGAGTTTTTATCATTACTAGTCCGACAGTGAATCATTGTCAAATAGTATGATAAAAAATGCTATCGGTAGAGATCGACGTACTTTTTTAAAAATGTATCATACTGACCAACAAAACCTCAAAATTGTTCTAAAACATACTATTTAGAAGAGGTCGTAAACTATTTAAAAGCACGATTTCAAAACTGAAGATCTGAATCTTCTTACCAATCCATTGATGAGACAATGGTAAAATTCAAAGGACGATCATCTCTCAAACAACACATACCTAACAAACCAATCAAGAAAGCTATCAAATTATAGCAACGATGCGATTCCATGACTGGTTACATCTTCTTTAAATGCCATCTCCGCGACGAAGGTTGGCAATCATCATGGCTATTCTGACCTTCGAGGCAGCTGCTCTGAACAATTGCCTTGAGCTGCAACCAAACCACTCTCTCAGGTTCTTCAATCACGAAACGCGTCTTCTTCCTACGCTTCTCCTACCCTCTACTTTTCCTTGAATTATGAGTCTCAAGATGTTGTATCTTTCGCCTCTTATCACATGTCCGAGATATTGCAATTTCCTTTCTTTTATTGTATTTTCCATTTCCCTCACTCTGCCTATTCTCCTTAACACTTCTGTATTCGTGATTCTATCTACCCATGAAATCCTTAACAATCTAAATGTTCACATTTCAAACGCGTTAAGTCGATTTATTGTATTCTGGTTTAATGTCCATGATTCAGCTCCATAGTAGAGTACACTGTGTACATAGCAATTAATTAGCCTTATTCTGAGGGCCAATGTCAGATCTTTGCTGCATAAAATTTTTTTCATTTTCACGAAGTTGGCACGTGCTTTTTCAATTCTGACTCTTATTTCTGCAGTATAATCGTTATTTTCTGTGATTATCGTTCCCAAGTAAGTATATCTTTTTACTCTCTCAATCTGCTGTCTCCTTTACCAAAGCTTCATGTATGATTTCTTCAGAATAAGCATTAAACAATAACGGCGACAGTATGCAACCTTGCCTGACCCCTCTCCTTATCTCCACTTCTTCTGACACTTCTCTTCCAATTTTCACATTTGATCGTTGGCTGTAGTATAAATTTGATATCAATGTTACATCCCTCACATCCAGATTCTTATTTTTGAGTACTTCTATAAGTCGGTCATGTTTTACCTTATCGAATACCTTGTTGTAGTCTATAAAGCATACATAAAGATCTCGATTAACATCCAAACATCTTTAGGTCAGCACGTTAAAAGAAAATAGTGCCTCTCTTGTGCCCATTCCATTCCGAAATCCAAATTGGGAATCACTAATATCCATCTCCAGCTTAGCGTGTATTCTATTATAAATGATTTTTAGCAGGGTTTTTAAGGTATGTGACATTAGACTGATCGTTCGATAATCACTACATTCTTTGGCATTTACTTTCCTTGGTAGACAAATAAATGTTGATGTCAATATTTCACGTGGAATGATTCCTGTGGAATAGATTGTGTTCAGTAGTTGGACTAAAAGATCTATGTTTTTTTCATTGACCAGTTTTAACAATTCACTTGGTATTTCATCTGGACCAGCAGCTTTATTATTTTTCATGGACTTTACTGCATGCACAACTTCTGACTTTGTTATTTCAGGTCCCTCGTCTTTACTCTGATTATCTTCATATATATTTTCCTGTCTCTGGTCATGGAATAATTTCTCTATATATTCTTTCCATCTTCCTAATTTTTGTTCTGTCTCCACTAAAATGTTTCCTTGTTTGTCCAATAGTATGCTTGAGGTTTTTCGTTTTGCTACCCCAGCTAATTCTTTAACTTTCTTATGGAGATTGAAGTTATTATATTTGTTTTGTAAGTCTTCTATTTCTTGGCATTTTCCAGCGAAATAAGTCTCTTTAGCTTCTCTTATTTTCCTTCTTATTTGATTATGCAGCTGTTTATACTGAGTTATGTTGATATTCTTTTGCCTTTTTCTGTCCTCTATCATTTCCAAGATTTCTTCTGTCATCCAATCTCCTTTCTTGCATCTGGTTGTTGTGAGTTCTCTGCGACTTGGTTCAATAATTGCATTTTTAAAGAATTGCCACTGTTGTTCTACATCACCATCAATTGATTCCGGTATGGATTCTAGGTTTGCATTAATTTCTTGTTTCAATTTTTCTTTGACGTCTTCTGATTCTAATTTTTGTATGTTCAGTTTATCACTTTTGTAGCTTTTTTGTAGCTGGTTACTGGTTACATATACGACTTTAACATCTACTCCGGTAAGGAAATCACAGCACTAGAGAGGATTCTTGGAAAGAGGGTGGTAGCGACACTATGTAAAGGTAGATGTAGATGCGTAGGTAGATGTAGGTTTGTGCATTGATCTTTTTTTTGTACCACTGTTAATTACATGAATAATCTTAAGTTTCCATGCGGTGGTACATACATGAAGCGCAGACAGAATACGCTACAATTTATTGATAAGAAGCTAACTAGAGGTGAATCTGATTCATTGGTAAATGAAAAGGAGTAATGTCAATTAGATGGCAGGGCACTAAAGAAGTTTTACTTTTATCAAACTGCCACTTGCCATCTTTATCACAGATTAAAAGAAAACTAAAAACAGGCAAAAAATGCACTTTTGATTGCTCTGGAGCTATAGTATTTTACAATAAATATATGGAAGGGTTTGATTTGGCGATCAAAAGATTGCCACCTATAATCTAGACAGAAAATCTACTAAATGGTGGCGTAGAGGTTTCTAAAAATTGTTAATGGTATCTGTAATGAATTCATGGATAATATTTTAGGAAATTCAGAATAAAAGGAAGAAAGTTGCTCTTCTTTATTATTTAGTACTTGTTGCTGAGTAGTTAATAAGTTTGGAGAGATCCAAAGCCAAAATTTAAAGAAGACTCTCTGGTCGTCCAGTTAGGCAAACAAAAATGCAAAAAATTATGACAAATAGTGGGAATCACCTTACAAAACAAACTAGCAATAAAAGAAGATGTTTCAGTTGTTCTCAAAAGAAGAAGGAAAGTCGTACAAAAACTTTATGTGTTGGATGTAATATCCCATTGTGCAAAAAGTGTTTTTTTTAACATTCCACTCATAAGTGGGTTTCAATTATACCTTATTTTTTAATTATTTTTTTGGTAATTGGTATTTTTATTACTGATGGGACCTTAAAATCCCAGTCAAAACTACTGCTGGGGCCAAAAGTTCCCACCTTCTTAGAACGGACAAATGTGAATTTTACGACTAATTATATACATAATTTGTTTAAATTAATTATTCTGATTATAAAACTGAATAGCTTCAGTCTCTTACATGTAAAACTAACTTCAGTGGTAAAAGGGGTAAATCATTTGGACGTTCTTTGTTCCCAGTGATTTTTCCGTGTATGATCCATAGTTTAATAAAATAAATGACAGCTCTGGAACCTTCAAAATTTGTTGTGGTCAACAGAATTACTGGAACACATTTTTAAAGGGTTATAACCTTTCCATGAGACTGAGGTTTGTTGAATGTTACGTCTGGTCGCAACTATTGTACGGGGTAGAAACATGGACACTCAAAGCGCAAATAGTTAAAAAGATTGAAGCCTTTGAACTTTGGATATACCGGAGAATGTTGAGAATTCCATGGACTGCTAGGGTCACCAATGAGGAAGTGCTGAGAAGGATGGGTCGAGACAAAAAATTGTTGAGAACGATAAAAGTACGCAAGACTGCATACCTTGGACACATACTAAGAAATAATAAATATAGTCTTCTGTAGGTCATCATGCAGGGTAGAGTCGATGGCAAAAAGGAAATAGATAGAACGAGGAAGTCATGGCTGCGAAATATTCGAGACTGGACAAACATGACTGTAGACGAATTATTCCACGTTGCAAAAGACAGAGAAGCTTTTAAAAATGTGGTCGCCAACCTCCGTTAATGGGGACGGCATAGGAAGAAGAAGATAACCTTTCCAGAAGAATGCTACGCAAATAAATTCAAGAAATTTTAACATGCGTACATTTATGTACAGAAAAAAGTAGGCTTTTGTTCATATTACATGATGTTTCGTTTTCATTGAAAACTAATTAGGTAGAGCCAGAACCGAAGACTGGATTTTTATAAAAACTCTGTGGTGTAAGAAAAGTACAGTCTATTTCCAAAACAGTATACCATAGATAATTTTTTCGCGCCCAAAGTAATACTTACCTATTAAAATTCTCAAAGTCCAGGACACTGGTATCTTTGTGGCTGATTCGTTCAAATGAAATCGAAGAATTAAAAATAAATTATTAACAAAGGATGATCCAAAATTTTTTTTATCCGTGTTTTTGCTAAAATGGGCATTTCCAAGAATTACGGCAGATAATAATGGAATAATGGCAAATATGATACACCACACTGGTAGTTGATAAACTAAGAAGTTGTATTTCCAATACGGTATTTTCTTGGGTTTTGGTATTATCATATTTATTTGGTCATATCTGCAAAATAAGTCATTAATAACGTCTAAACCAAACAAAAAGTAGAAGTATAAAGACAAACTCAGTAAAGTACCACAGGGTTTCTGATAATTTTTTATGACAATATGACTGTTGAGATGACCAACTATCTTATTTGTTTTTAAATCGTTCCTTTTATATGGTGTATTGTTTCTTTCTTGGTAGTTTAGTCGGCAGACTCAAAGTCCACTTAAACATTTTGTTTTCCCTCTGGAAGCCATCTGTTTTATACCGTCCTAACTGCAAGCATTTGGATTGTTGTACATATTCCATTAATAATTATATAAGTCTATACGACTTCCGCTGATCTGTTGTGCATAAGCTTTCTGCCAATGTTCGAGAGAACTTTTATTTTCCTCTGGTATATCCATGGCTGTTACCTCAAGGTGACATAAAACATAGCTTCTGTACAAGCAGACTTCTTACTGTGATGAAAGTTTGCCTCTCTACGATGGTTTTTGAATGGCTGTCGTCACGATAAGTTTGTCCAGGTACTCGAAACCGTCCATGTCATTGCCAGCAGGTATTTTCCTACGCTTCGTCGTAAATCAGCCTCTAAGTGAATTACAGTTTTACTCCAGACTAATACTGATGAGACTACATGATACTTTGCGGCGTTTAGATTCGTACGTTTGGACTTAAAAAAATCCTCAGTGCGCAGTTTCAACGGACTGATTTTCCAAGAGTACGATATCTTCGGCGAAGGCTGGGGCTGAAAATTTAATGCCCTGTATGACAAAGTAGTTAGGTAAATTTTTATTATGGTTATTATTTATGAATTAATTTAATAAAAAACAAATAAATTTGTCAAATTTGTCAATTAATTGATTTAAAAGCAAGGTGATTAAGGGATCACCTTCGCGCTTCCCTCGACCACTCATTACACGATCTAATTATGGTGGCCGTTGGCGAAATTGTGTACTGGATATGATATTGCCCTATATATCCACATGAAGTCCTCTATTAGCTATTGGTACGCACCGTGTCGATGTCATACGATGTTTTTCATGTGACCAGTCTCAGTTTAGAGCTCCCTCTGGTCTCAGACAAGCACGACACCTAAAGAAAGAGTTAGCATTTCCATGCGTCCATCCTATGATATCTTTAGCATTCTCCAGTTCAAAGAAAAGACTATTATTTAGTACTCTTCGAACCCTACCTCCTGTCCTACTAATTTTCCAAGGAGTAACTTTTGCTGCAGGAAAGGGATGTAGTTAAGATGAATATCAAAAGATCAGTTGAAGACGCCAGAACTCGTGGCTCAAAGACCTGAGAAGATGGTTTGACCTCTCATCCACAGAAATCTTTCGTGCAGCAGTTTCCAAAGCTACAATTGCCATTTGGCGGAGGAGACGGCCATTTATAATTTATAGAACAGTAACTTTTTATGCTGTGGCTCGCTAATGTGTTCCTTAAGCAATTGTAAGGTAGGATCATTAGTACATATCAGGACTAACCAACCATATCTATTGGAAGTATTAATAAAAAAAGGTTTCGAAAGGGTAAATTTGTCAGTTCTTAATGATTTTATTCCAATTCAGCCAAAACCAAGAAAGCATCTGGACCAGGCAATATCTCAGCTGAACTATTAAAAATGATACAAGAGGACTACATCAGTGCTCTAAGTAAGGTTGTTAATGACGAGTATATTTACTGTCAAAATACTTGAGAGATGACTTAAGTCTGTTTTATAGCAATTCCGAAGAGACAGCGGGCAAAAATATGCGACTGATACAGATTAATTGGTCTGATAAACATTTTTGTTCTATTTATTTATGTAATAATAAGAAGTTATTACAAAAGAAACCTAGATGAAGCTCAGTTTGAATTTAGAAATGAGCTGGATATTTGTGAGGTAGTTTTTAGCTTAAATGTACTCCTCCAAAAATGTCGCGCCCAACGTTAAGATATTTATGTGGCTTTCATCGATTACGTAAAGGCTTTCGTTAGGGTACAGCATGAAACGTTTTTGAACATATTGAGAACCAAAGGCATTGATGGTAAAGAATCATAGAAAGACTATCATAGAAAACTTGTATTGGAAGCAGAAACCAGTCATACGAGTTGATTGGAGATTAACCAACAACTGGTACATTCCAAAAGGCATTACACAGATGTACAGTCTATCTCCTCTGATATTTAATATCTACTGGGATATAATTTTCAAAGAGGCTTTGTAAGATAAAGACTTTAGAATGAATATCAATGGTGATTAATAATCTTAGATACGTTGACGACACTGTTATCTTGTGCGATAGTCTCCAGAGCCTTCAAGACTTGCATTGAATTGCTTAAACAAGACAAGAAAAAAAGTGGGTCTAAAAATGAATGCTTCTAAGACAAAATTTATAATATTTAGTCGTCAACCTCACGATAATGCTTTCTTACAGATACATCAACAAAACATTGAAAGAGTTACTCACTTTAAATATCTGGAATGCTACATTAAAGACCAACTAGACCTCAGTAGAGAAATTAAATGCAGAATTAAAGCAGCTTGCACAGAGTTTCTAAAAATAAAATTATTTTTTTGTAACAACAGCTTAAACCTAAAATTGATCAAGAATTGAGTCAAAGAATGATCAAATGCTATATTTAGTCAATGTTGTTACATGGCCATGAGACCTGGACTCTGTGGATTGGTAGGATCAATCGTCCGGATGAGTTTTAGATGTGATTACATAGAAGAATGCTCCAAACACCCGCACAGCGATAATGACCAACGGAACTGTGTTGAATAGAGCAAATGTTGTTTGTAAGTAAATGAAGACTATTGAAATCAGAAAAATTTCATATCCAGGGTATGTTTTTAGACGACACTGGTACATAATCTTTCAGTTTATCATGAAAGGAAATCGTGCACAATTCGCCAATGTAATTATCAACGTTGAGGGACCTAACATGGCAACGAAAGAAGAAGAATCGGAAATATTAAAACAAAAGAAAAAGCTATAGAAAAATTAAAAAAAAAAAAAATTTTATATTTGCTCTGAGTCTTACATTGTAGGCACAAACACTAATTTAGGGCTGAAAAGAAAGTTAGGAAATAACGAAAGATCTATTTTGCCAGTATCAAAGTGTTCAAACAACGAATCAAATCTATATAGTCGGAATTCTTCTAAGTAACAATCATCTTGATAATATTTAAATTTGAAACCACTTGCAGTACTGACTGCCCTTAGAAGTTCTGGTACCATTCCTGGAAATGAATCGTTAACGTAAATAACCAACGGGGTCTGATACGAAAGTCCCACGGTCATTGGACATTGATCAAAATTTTTTCTCACATTTGGTTTAATTGGTTTTAATTTATGTTTGTAGTTTTTATTTTTGCATTCGTTAATTTTCTTATAGCCTATTATTTTACCACAGTTACTGTTTATGTAATCAATAACATAAAGCTCTCCTATAGAACCATTTTGTAGTACAATTAAACTTCTGTAAAATCTGTACTCCCACAGCAAATGCGTTATCTGAAGTAACTCTTCTGGATTCGTGGTAACCACAATGAAGTCTGACAAAAGTAGATTAAAATGTTGTTTGGCTGTATCTATTGCGAGAAACGTATTATTAAGTTCATCGATGGAATCATAAGTGATCGTAAATAAGTTTGGCGTATAATGAAAAAGGTTCAATAAATACAAATTGTTACAGCCTACATTTGTTAACAAAAACTTGGGAATGAAGTTTCCAGTGAAGTTTTCACTTTTTATAAAAATGTGTGTGTGATAACTGTAGTCATCTACAAGCGGCTGAAGACAGTCTGTTAACAAATCTTCATCTTTCAGCAGAATATTTATCGAATTAACTTGTACAGCAACTGATAAATGCAATAAAAATATAATTCGCATTTTCGTAGATAAACTAAATGTGTGGTTAGCATCAGTTATTATATTGGTTGATTAAAACTTATTACATTAGGGACGAGCCGCAATAGACCTATAAGGTCGAGTGAAAGGGGTTAAACGCCCACTCATATTAAATCTAACCTAACATATTACATTTTGTATGATTATATTTTCCAAATTAATGTGATTTGCAAGATTGTAATATAGCTCATTCACAATCAGCTCTGTCGATACATATTGAAAGTTAGTTGGATAATGTTATTTGACATACCATTTTTTGATTATCTTTCATATTTTTTTCAATAAAATGCTATTTTGATGACAATTACATAAACATAAGCATAAGTTAAAAATAGTGGAGTATTAAACACGCACACACACAATCACATTATGCCTATATTTATGGAATATAGTAATTATCGGTTTTACTATTATGTTTTAGTACATTAGGTAATTTTTTAAGCAGGCCAATTTTGATTTCTAAAATGATATTTTCTAAATAAAATTACTTACTTCATTTTAGAAGGTTTGTAATTCCCTATTCAGCATTATACGATTTTTTAAAGAATTGACGAAACTTTTTTCTTGTGGAATGATTAAGTTAAATAGTGCATTTATGTGGGATTTAGCCACATTTACATGGAATTAAGCAATTATAAATATACTAGTGATTTTGCCCGTCACTGTGATGGGGGATCCAATCAGTTGCATCTACAATCACTCCACTTAATTTTTTCTGTCCTCCTCCTATTTAACTTTCATAACAAATAAGTTACTTTTGGAGACTTGCTAAACTGTTTGCGTAAAGTCGTCTTATGAAATCGACCTATACACGGTTCACAATTTGTCGATAGCTCACTACAAGTTTAACCCTAATTAGAGAGCTGAAATACAGAGAGGATAGGTAATACGATATAATAGTAAAAACCAACCTGAAACTGACGGTTTAAGATGTTTTCGACTAACCCACCTTGTATCTGAAGGAATACAATACCTTATAATCCTATTACGAGGGTATTTTGAATGGTTACAGATGTGTTACACCAGTGTCGTAGAGTATATGATTGAAACATTTTTTTGAACTAAATAAATATATTTTTTAAATTGTACTTATGTAAATTGTATTTAATAAAACTTCTTTATTTTATTCAAAAATAAAAAGTTTCTTGCCATTTGTAAAAGATACATTTACTTAATTAAAGGGAAAGGCGCCAAATGTCGCCTGGCATAATTTCCAATGTGTTTTAAATGTATCCATTATTTTTGAATCCGTAGAAAACTAATAAATATTTTTGTAAAATTTAAACGCAGAATGAAAGGTTACATTATTACTGAGGGCAGAAAGTCCCTGAAAACTTCTACAATGTTTATTTTAATATGTTATGTAACAGGGGTGAAAATAAAAGAGAAAATATAGTACAATTTTTAATTAAAAATATTGCATGCAAAAGAAACGTTTTATTTATTCTAATAAATATTTCATTCTGCCTTTAAATTTTTCAAAAATGCTGTTTAGTTTTCTCAGGATTTGAAAAAAAATGGATACATTTAAAACACATTGAACATTTTGACAGGCGACATTTTGCGCCTTTCCCCTGTAATACCTTACGATTACAACTATTATTACTTACCTTATATAATTACGATTAGAAAACTATTCAAATTCAAAATAAATAGGATCAACTTCGGAATCCGAGTCATCTTGAGGGTTAATAATTAGCGGTTGTGTCTCTACGGTCGCATCAATCATGTTATCAAGATCCCACATTTTTTGTTCTTCTTCTATTACATGCCTTACTGCATCTTTTCAGTTTTGTTCTGTAATATGTAAAGACTCGTATAACAATTCACGTACAGCTTGTATTTTATATAACGTATTTTTTCTAGCCACATAACTTTTCATTTGTGCCCAAATGAGTTCAATTGGATTTATTTCGCAGTGGTAGGGTGGAAGTCTAAGGACTGTAATGTTTAAACTTAGATTTGTGTTGCCGGGCAATTTTTAGAAGTTCTGCTTTTACCATTCCATCTTCGTAAGGCAGATACTTATTCCGCAGCCAGTCAAGAATATCCTGTTTCTTCCACGCAGTCGTTGAAAGTATTTCTACTAGTCGTGAATGATAAGGTGCATTATTTAATACTATAATTGAATTTGGTGGTATGTGTTCAATCATCTGCTCAAAATACTCTTCGAAAACATCAGCTGTCATCTCCTCGTGATAGTCTTTTGTGCTTTTGGACTGAAATTCCAACAAACCATGCTTAACAAATCCTTTTTCACTGCCAATGTGAGAAATTATTAATCTACTGCCTTTACCAGAAGGTGGGGAGATACCAGTAGACCAACCTTCCATAAAGGCTTGCCTGGAGCTTAATATATATTTATCTGACCAATTTTTTTTTAGAGTATGACCTGAGTTTACCCACGTTTCATCCTGGTAGAAGATGGGCCTTTCTTCAGCCCGGAATTTCCGTATGGATCTTAGATAATTTCTTCTCCAACATATTATCTCCTCCCGGTCAATCAAAAGTGATTTTCGGTCTGATTTCTCCCACCGGAAATTTAATTCTTTTAAAACTTGCCACAATTTAGTTCGTCCGATATGAGGCAAATCCGGGTCGTCTCTAACTTCTTGTAAAATTTTGTTTAGGTTTGGTATTTCTTTTTTGAAAAAAAATCCATGAATTTTCCTTCGAATACCATTTTTGACAAATTCATCAATTTCAATGGGCTTTTTCCCTCTCTTTAAGTGTTCGTTTGTGTTTGGGCTATACCCCAAAGTGTTTGTGTTTTTTTCTTTCTGATAGGAACCTATACATAGTTGACTCTCCTACGCCAGTCATGTAAGCACAACTTTCGACTATGTTGCGAACAGTGTTTGTGGGATTCTGAGAAACCAGAGCATCGTGAACATTCAGGACAATAGTCTTCTCTCTTGGTGAATAGACAGACTCACTGACTGTACGCAACAGTACCGGTGTAAAACTTGATGATGTTGATGATGAAGCCATCACAAACAATCCAACAAAACGAGCACGAGCAAAAGGTACGTATATGTTCGTAGGTATATGGAATAAAAAATCACTCACGCACTGCATATAATTCGCAAAAGAAATATTCGAGACGCTAATTACTGCCGTAGACGCGGACACACCGACGAGCCGTAAATTACATGCGATCAAAAACGTACTAAACAAAAACATTGTTTTCGTTCGTAATAACTTCACCCTTTTAAGTTAAGTTTCGAATATAAACTGAACAAACGAGGCACGTGGCCAAAGCATACCCATTATATTATTAAAAATCTGGGGAATTCCATCCTAATTATCTTGCAACGAATAGTACCTTCGGATATGAATTCCAAGTTTTCTAGTAAAGTGATTAAACGCGAAGATTAGTATTGAAATATCCAAAGAGATAAGGTATTCTTATTTACAAAATTGTTAATGGTTAAATTCTTATTTTTATTAATATAATATAATTACATAACATTAGCCGTGAAAGTTTTAATTGTTTTTTTGCTAAATATATTAGTATTAAAATATTATTAATATTATATATATATATAACAGTATTAAAAAATATTATATTATTATTAAATGAATAAACACCTCAGGAACGCCTATGGTTTACGACCGTTTTATGAGTTTGAGGCACATTTCGTGCTCTCAACAATTTATAAACGGAGAATACGTATAAAACCAGAGTAATTCTGGTTTGACAATTTATTTATTGAGAAAGCTCGAGCTTTGTATTATATTTTTTACCGATCACCAAATTCGCAGCCAATTTTTTAGGATGAACAAATTTTTTAAAGAATTAAAAATTAAATTTTCACGTCGAATTATGTTGCGGTTAATTTGCTATAAGATAAATGTAAAATTTATTTCGGAACACACCAATATTTATTTAATTGTCAAAGAAATCACAATAATGTTTGAATATCTCTTTGGATTATACAATTTGTGGTGGCAGAAATAAATGAAATTATGTAAACAAAAATTTAAGAACTAGTAAAAAAATAATACATGTTTAATGATTTTTCTCAGGTTTTCCCATAACACTAAAATATTATATAAGGTTAGCTCAAATATCTTCAACTTCAAAAAGTTCAGTAATGTCTTCATTTAGCAATTTATCTTCAAAATTGTCTTAATTTTGATTTCTCGCTAGGTTATACTCGTAGAATTTTGCTGTAGAAGATTAATTATATTAATATTATTTAATAAAATATAAGAAACAATAATTTTAAATATTGCAAAATAATTTGGCAAAAACATTTCTTTGAGATTTTTAATTTTTAATTTTTAAAGAAATATTAGTAAATACTTTAAAGTAGAAAGAATTTAACAGGATAATTTGTTTTTTTTTATAAAATCTATTATAAATAAAATATTTACGAAGTTTATTCAAGAAGTATATTATATTAATTTTTCCACGTGGATGACGGAAGAGGAGTCCTATGTCCAAAGTTGGACAGCAAGGGCTGTATAGATAGATATACAGAGATATATTAATATCTGTATAGATCTGTATCTGTATCTGCATAGACTGATAGATAGAGATAAAAATTACCTCAAATATTCCTAAAAAAAAAAATAAAAACTGAAAAAAAAAATTGTTTAAACAAATTAGATGGTTTATTTAACAACCTAATTATTTAAATAATATTATGGTATTATATATTAGTAATGTACCCAACAAGTACATACAAATTAAATAAAGAAACGTCAAAATCTATAAACAAGAAACAGAGATACAGTTAACAGCTCCTTTTCCCAACTGCGCTCTCACTAGTTTCAAGGCCGACCAATTTTGAGGACCACCATTTTTAAGCTTTGTGAACGATTCCATTAAAATGCAATATTTTTCGAATTTTTCACGCTAAATCCTTAAAGTATGTTCTTTCATATGACCCTAAGTAGGTTTCTTAATTGTTATAAATAAAGCTGCTAGGTATTAATTTATAAAAAAAAGGGCTAACTTCGTCTCAAAGTGTCCTAGGCCAACTTTTTTCCTTTTAAATTGTTTAAAAAAATTAGTCTGTCAAAATATGAAAAAATCTTCTTCTTTTAGAATCCATCCGTATATTTAATATACCTACTTAATTTTCTGACTTATATTGTTACAAAAAAAATTTAATTTGGGATAAACAAATTAAATAACTTTTAAACTCTTTGACTGATCGACTTGAAATGTTAATCTTATTTTAAACAAGACCCAACATTGTGTGTACTATAAAGGTTATTAGTTTATTGTAAAAAAAGTTATTACCATTTATAAAAAACCGAAATTTTTGACCTATTTTGCAACTTTCTAAACAACAAGTAAGGATAGGAACGTTTAGAAGACGCCATTTCCTCATAAGCTTCTTTTCTTCTCAAATTTGTTTCAAACGATTTATTTTTGCTGATAGACGAAAAAAGTGAAAATTTACCGTTTTGTGACCATAATTAGTTAATTAATTAAGTCCAAAAAATTGACTGCAGGAAACACATAGGTTCTTGTTATAAAAGGTCTTTAGGTTATGTTTTTAGAGGTCCATACTACTCAAAACAATTGTCGGTTGCCCGGCCGGACGAGTGTCACGAAAAAAAGCTCATTTCTCTGGAATACTAGAACGTGAGAAGAGTGAAAAGTTTAATTTATTTTTCTTAGTACTGTTTTATATTCGGATTTCACTAATATAGCTTAGCTCTACAAAATAAAAATAGGCCATAATAAGCAGAAATAGGTAAAAATAATAAATAAAAATAATTTTTATTTCAGCTGTACTTTTATTTCCAAACAAAATGTGCAATTTTTTTTTAAATATCTATTTAAACACGAGATTAAAAAGCAAACACTAAAAAATGCAATATTCTGTTCTAAATAAATTTTCTTTCTTTGATTCTAAATTTACCATTTGACTTTATCTTCCAAAACCATCTATCTTTTGCGAGTAAGTTCCATTTTTTTGCCATAAGTAGTTCTATCCCAAATACTAATAGTGAAACAGAATATCCAGCAAACAATACAATAAACATAAACATACAACTTTTTAAGTCTTTTTTGACGTTCGAATCTTTACTTGGATAAGCATGTCTGTATTTAAGCATGAAATAGTTTTTGTACTTGCCATACAGCATTTCTAAAAAACCACATTGTATAACCCTCCGCATCGACAACTCAAAGTGTTCGTAGAAAATATGAGTTTCGGGCATATAAAAACCCAACTGATACATGCAGAGATTAAAATAATCCATTAGTTCATAAAGAAAGGGTTGAGACACGAAACCAATTTCTCCCCAGATAGTTGCAAATCTTTCTTCAGAAGCTCTAAGAGTTAAATTTTCGTAACCTGAGTCAGTTAAATATTCGATTTTTGACAGCAAAGGACTGTTGTCAGGAAGGACCATCGCACTGCTGCTAAAACTTTTGACTGGAATATCGGAATCTACAAGTTCGTCTATACTTTTAATTCGTTTTTCATGCATAGATATTGTCGAAAAGCTTGTTATTTTAGTCTGCCGGTATGTCAGTTCCAATAAGCAGAAAAACATATAAAAACCTAAAAAGACAAATATCCTTAGTAAAATTTCAGAGTAGTTTATATTTCTAATTTACTAACGTTATTATATAGAACCTAATTTCTTGTTTCTTTCTATTTCCAGGTATCAAGATTGGCGTATTGATGACATATCTCTTGATTTTATATAGATACTGATTGGTTACGAGGACTTTAATTATAGTTACTATATAACAAAAGTTTTTGAAAAACGGTTTAAAAAAAATTCTAGAAATAGTTCTTAGATGAACAGAACAGAATTTTCGACTGATTCAAGCCTAACCACTTGACCCAAAATGTATTTTTCAAAGCTGTAATTCACATAACGCAAGCCACACGTTTAGTTTGAGGTCCAAAAAGCCTTACATCAAATCTGATATTTAGGCCTACTTAAAAAGCTCTTTCAGATTGGACTACCCGTAGAAGAATAAATGAGATACAAGCAGTCAACGGAAAATTTAAATCTATTTTCCATACATTTTTGGTGGTTTGGAAGCTAGCTGGAAAATCGAAAAACTACCAGCATAAACTGTATAGCGGCATAATAAAACAGGTTTTAAAATAAAACCATTTAATCTATCCTAAAAAATATCTGATCAAAACATATCAACAACTTGTATTTAATCACTGGGGTGTAAATCTGTCTCGCTTCTTAGTAAGCCCTGGTAAACTAAATGAGCAGCAACATCGAACTACCAGACCGTCTTATAGATCTCCTGGCAAACACATTGTACAAACAAACACAAGCTTTTTGCAAACACAAGCTTTTTGCAAAAGACAATATTGACATAGCCAAAGTTCAGGAAACACACACTATTGACGACTTTCAACTGAACAACTGAGGTTAAATGCCAGGATATAGATTAATAGCCTCACTTAATCATCCACAATATTGGATTGCTACCTACTGTAGAACAGATATAAAAAATTATAGCAACATATACTCATATTCATCTCAAAAGATCTTCATACAAGCCACTAAACGCAATGCGGCAACCAGATGAGCTTCCTTTATTCCCGCACTCATCAATAAATACAGGGGGCTTCAATATCAATAGCCATCACACTGTATGGGGCTGTAACCAATGCAACCTTCAAGATGAACAAGTAATTTAACCGACATCTTAGAAGATTGCCGCAAAACAAGCTAGATTTATGCCAGGAAGGAACTGCAGTGATCAAGTTTTTTCTCGTACTTACGACATGGTATGGAAAGAAGACTACTACTTAAATTGTACCAGATTATACCACGCCAATCATTTAATAACCTACTAAATCAAATGCATTATTTCAAATTAGCGTTAATGGTAAAACTAGTAAATACAAAAGGATCGGTGTTATCACAGCTATTGTTCAACATTTACACCTTAGATGACATGACTTTGGGTATGCAAGAAAGAAACATCGAGAACGCTCAAACTATTCTAGAAAGCGATCTTAATATTATTAACATACATTTTAAAAAATGAAGCTTCCAACTAAATCCTACAAAGACAGTTACGCCTTTCCATCTAAATAGTTGCGAAGCAAATTACAGACTGAACATAGAAAGAGAGGGAATTATACTAAAAGATAATTAAAACACAAAATATCTCGATGTAACACTAGATCCCATTCTAACTTTCAAGCAACACTAACATAAAAATTCAGCTAAAGTAAAACCTCATTAGTCTATTTAATAGCCGAATAGTGTGCTCCAGTCTGGCTAAACAGTCACCACACTGACTAGATACACAATTAAATTAAACCATGAAATATATTACGGAAGCCATAAAGAGTACGTCAGCTCAATGGCTTCTGGTTTTAAGCAATATTGCACCACCCAAAACAAGACAGTTAGCTGCTCTTAAAGCTCAATACCAGGAAGATCAAAAGAATCCATCACTGCCAATAAATAGAGACACCGATAATCGAATCAGGGCCAATTGAGACAGATCTCGAAACACGCTAACACGACCAGCTAAAAATTTTCCAAACAATTTCACATTCGATGACCATTGGATAGGCAAATGGAACGAAGAAGTGAACAACGAACACCTAATAGAAAATCCCACAGTTAAATCCAACTGTTTCTCTCTTCAGCACCGTCAGAGTTGGTTATGGAATATGCAATAAATCACTAAATTAATGCAATGCTGTTGAACAAACAATCCACCACATCATCCAAGAATGTCCAGCCACACGATTCGAAGGAAGTTTAAACGAAATCTGCGAACTAACTCCTGAGGCAATAGAATGACTCCATGATAGCAGTATTCGGCTTAAATGTTTTCACCTATTTCGTTATACTGTATTGTATTTTTTGGATAATATTAAGCAATGTGTAAAGTTCATACGAATATATATTTACCTAATCACTTGCAACTAATGACATTTGAGGTAGTTCTTACACCTTGTCCTTGATTCGCGTACCACACACTTTAGCACGATCGCTAGTCTTTGTCATTACACAGATCTAATAGTTAAGATTGTTTCACATTCGCAAACAACAAATACAGGTAAGACTGATGCTGTGTGTAGGTCAAACTGCTTATTAAAAACGAAAGAATTATGCGACAAGTGAGAAACCCTCTGTTAAAGAATCTAAACGATTAAGTAAGAAGCTTGAGATTTTTAGTTTTTATCCAAAAGTTCTAAAAGCAATTTAGAAAATTCTAACAGATTTTTTCTGAAAATTTAGAAAGTAACTTTTTCGATAGTAAACAAATTTCAATGGTATTTCACCGAAAGAAACAAGAAAGCAGTTGTGGAACCTTTTTATTTATGAATTATTTATAGTGAACTATTTTCTATAGAAAAGTTTACATGTTACTTACCTCCTGTTACCTCTAAAAAACTAGATACTAATAGTGAATACATTTTTAGTTTCTTGTCTTATACCTACCCAGTAAAATTCTCAAATTCCAAGATTTCGGTAACTTATTTGCAGCTACGTTCAGGCTAATTCCAAGAATAACTAAAATATTATTGAACAAAGACGACCCAAAATTTTTTTTATCTGTATTTTGTCTAAAATGGGCATATCTAAAAACTATGACAGATAATACTGGAATAATGGCCGTTATACAGATCCACACTGGTAATTGGTACACCAATATATTGTTTTTCCAATACGGTATTTTCTGAGGTTTTGGTACCATCATAAGTATATGGCTATATCTGAAAATTATTGAATAATAAATTTAGTTGTGTGTTTTTTAATTGAAAACTATTTAGTTCTATTACGTATATGTATGTGGAGGAAAGCATATCTTACAAAACCCTACAAAAGTCTAGGAAAGTGTTGGGATATGGCGAGTATAGTCGCAATTAAATAATCATAGCCTAAATTGTGATGTAGAATGCACTGGGTAATCACTAGATTAAAGATATTTATGGATATATCTAAGGAAGGCATACCTCGAATAAACCACGGGATATCTCTGGTTGTCACCCAATAAATATCCTGTGAAATGCAAAAAACTACATTTTAAAAAATAATATGAGCTTTAGGAAGCCGTAGTAAAGTATATAACTTAAAATTATTACGCAAACTTAAATTACGCAAAACTCACAATATCATTAGAGGAATAAAAAGACTCTCCATAAATAGGACTATAAAGCCTGTATCTCATAGAACGTGGAGCGGCGTTCTTTATTGGCAAAGAGAAATAAAAAATACATAATAGAAAAAGACAAAATCTAAAGACGGGAACCAACGCGACGTGGAATACTGTTTTTCTTCTGAATATTTGTGGTGTACAATCCTTGGTATAGGGCAAAACAAATTATTTATGGTCGACGCATTTAGTCCCGTAGTTTGTCAGTAAATCAATACGGTACAAAGCACGATCGGAAGCTGATGCATCGCATGTACTTAACCCCAAAACAACTCTTGCGTCACGGCTAGGGGCGGGTTGCAGGTTGGGTCAGTGTCGTGGTAATTTTACTTTGTAGTGGTCTAACGAAGTTTTGTTGTAATTTTTATTATTGAATAAATTACTCCACTAACTAAAATTTTTACCTCTAACACTGATGGCGTAAACTTAACTAAACCCTCGTCGGAATGGTCCGACACATTTTGGGGTAGGTCAAGTAAATTTATCAAAAGCCAAATATTTACTAATTTTACAGTAACGTGGGGTTCCAACGGTGTTCTAAATGTGAAATCAAATATTTTCCGTCAAAAGAAGTAATTATGGAATAACTCCACATGAACGCTATAGCGCCATCTAAGAACAAAACAAAAATAGAAATCCGAAAATTTTTTAGCTTTTGAAAACAAAATTCAGATTATTGCCCAAACCTGCGCCTTCTAGAATTTTCAAAGCAAAACAGATGATGAATAATGGACTAATATGGGGAACCTAAATTTGCATGTCAGTCCATTCATCGTCTGTTTTGCTTTAAAGATTGTAGAAGACCCATTTTTTGGCTTAGGAGCTATTACCATGTTAGTATCTACATAGAAAATATTCGGCAACGTTCCTTTTGAGAGACTTAAACTCTTTACAAAGGATATTATTGGACATTATCAATGCGGATTTACTGCTGGAAAGTTAACTTTACACCAAATACGTGCACATGGCAAATTTAAGAAAAATCACAAGAACATAATATAGATACCCACCATCTCTTCGTCGATTTCAAAGCAGCCTATGACAGAATATGCGTGGCTAAATGCTTGGATTCCAACTTGGACCAAGTGGACTTGTACAATTTTACTTGTACCAAGTTGGTTGCCACGGTTAAGTGACTTTGATGTCAAATAACCATTGTAAATATGGCGGACGTTGCTCGCGCAACGTCCAAGCAGAATTTAAGCAAGTACACTTGGATCGTGTCAACCCGCCTTAACCGCTGTTATTTTGGCCTAGGCACTCAACTAAGGGCGAGACATATATCAAAATCGGATCGGAAACATGAGCAATGACGACTCGAGATGAAGAGTTACTACGAATGTTTGAAAGAAAAGTATTGAGGACTATACATGGCGGAGTTAATGGACAGGGTCTGTGAAGAAGGCGATATTATTTCAAACTCTATAGACTTTTTGGTGATGCAGATCGTGAAAACCATCTAAATAAACCACCTAAGATATGTAGGCCACATTATGCGGATGGATGAAAGTAATCCTGCTAAATAGGCCAGTTGGAAGAAGAAAAAGGGGGCGACCTAAACTCAGATATCTGGACGACGTGCAGGACGAGAATTAAGGGAGATCAAAGTGAGGGAGATAAGGGTGCGGTAAAAGTATGGAGAAGACATACACTCAACATTGAAAGATGGAAGAATGTTTTAAGACAAGTTAGGGCTCACGAAGGCTGTAGCGCTAACCGATGATGATGAGACTTTAATATTTCACCTAAGACGCATAGCCATAGAAAGCAGAACTCTCAAAATAGTCTTTAAACACATCTGAGAAATAAAAACCTAAAACGTACAGTAAAGACGGCTTTGATATATGGAGCTAAAACATGGGGTTTATCCTAAAACGACAATAGACTACATGGTATCTTTGAGATAAAAATACTTCCAAAAATCTATGGGACCGTAAATAAAAATGGTCTCTCAAAAAGAGACCAATATTAAAAATGCTTAAATACAAAGAATATAACGGATAAAATAATCTACAAGGAGTCTCAAGCTAAAGTACGAAAAATGATATTATGTCTATGAAGAAAAATGAAGCATGGCAACAAAAGTGTAACATGATAAATTCACATTTAGGAGGACGAAGAAGCACAGAAAGTTGGAGAGTCTTAAAATCTTCACGACAAGATAAGAAGAGAGACATAGTGTCAACAATAATAATGGATGACTGGGACCAATATTTTGAGAAACTCCTAAGGGAAGATAGACTACAATTTAAAGACAGCAACGAAATACAAAATATAAAAATTTTAACTTCGCCCATACGAATAACAACGAAAGAAGTGGAAGATGTATGTAGATCTCAAAAAATAACAAAGCACCGGATCCAGGTAACATCCCTGCAGAGTTAATTAAACACGTACAACCAAACTACATACAAGTTTAGCCAAACTGTTCCAAAACTGCATTAATGGAATGACAACCCCAGAGGAGCGGAAGACATCATTCATATCCACTATACACAAAAAAGCCAGAAGGGATGAATGTGACAATTACAGAGGCATTGCCGTGACAAACTCGATCAGTAGAATATACGAAAAAGTAATTAAAAACAGAATAGAAAGCAAATATAAAGACTTAGAGGCTGAGGAATAGGCAAGATTTAGGGCAGGTAGATCTACTGTTGACCATTTGTTTTGCATTACACAGATTCTTCTTCTTCTTCTTAGTCGTTAACCTGATGCAGGTATCGTGATATCATGAAGCTATTAACTAAATTTCCCAATGTTCCTCCACGTTTTTCTATCTTCTGCCATTCTAGCACATTCTGACAATGGAGCGCCAATGGTAGCAACAATATGGTCCGTGTATCGTGTAGGAGATCTACCTCTATTTCTTTTGCCTTCTACTTTTCCCTGGATGGTAAGTTTTTCAAGACCATTACACAGATTATTGAAAAGGAAATAGCCGTTAATCAAGAAGTACAAGAGAAAACTTGAGGTAACGGAAATGGATTTCTGGAGACGTTCAGCTGGAAAATATAGACTAGAAAGAGTAACGAACAACAGAATAAGAGAAATTATGAAAGTAAAACATACAATAGTAGACGATATTAGTACCTAACAACTCAGATGGTACGGTCATGTACAGAGAACGTCTCCCAAAACAAGTCTTAATGTGGACCCTTCATGGTAGAAAAAAAAGAGGAAGACCTCGCCTTAGTTGAAGAGAAGGCATTAATAGAGAAATGAAAGACAGACACATAGAAGAAGGCTTAAGGATGAATCGAGAGGAGTGGTAACTTGGTATCGAAACACGTAGAAGAACGTTTTAAACCGATCTATATTATATATAAATAAAAATGGTTTATGTGTCGAAGATATAACTTTAAATTAGGTGCAGAGACTAAGATGAACTGCAGAGACTAAGATGAGCTGCACATATTGCAAGATTGTCAGATAATGAGCACACGAAGAGATTCACGTTTTCAAACCTAGAGGGCACAATAAGTAGAGGACCACCACGTAGAAAATTGAGTGGCGATTTCTATGCAAGTAGACCAAGCTTCACAAAGAATTGTCGAGCCATTTACGACGATGATGATTATTTAATTGGTATGACTATTATCAAAATTTTTAGAGGAGGGTGCATTAAGAAGTGCTTATAACAATTAGAAATCTTTAGTTATCTGGTGGTGCATAAACTAATAAAAACAATCTTACACCATAGTGACGAACAGCAGTTTATGTGTCAAAAAGAAATTAACGTATTGTACAAGATCTATTTTGCCAGTATCAAAGTGTTCCAAAATGCAATCAAATCTATAGTCTTTAAGATCATCCGTGTAACAATCGTCCTCATCATAATTAAATGTGAAACCACTTGCAGAACTAACTGCATTTAGTAGTTCTGGTATCATTCCTGGATAGGAATCGTTAATATGTAAATTCATCGGGGCCCCATGTAAAATTCCCACAGTCATGGAACATTGATTAAAACTTTTTTTCATATTTGGTTTGATCGGTTTTAATTTACGTTTGTACTTTTTGCCTGTACATTCGTTAATTTTCTTATAGCTTATGATTTTACCACAGTTACTATTTTTGTAATCAATAACGTATAACTCTACAATTAAATTATTTTGAAGTAGAACCAAACTCTTGAAGAAACTGTACTTCCACAACAACTGAGTTATTTGATGTAAATCTTTGGAGTTAGTAGTAATAACAATGAAGTTAGACAAAATTGGTTTGAAATATGTTCTTGCTGTATATATTGCGAGAAATGTATTATTTAGTTCCTCCATGGAGTCATAAGTTACCGTAAATAAGTTCGGTGTGTGACGGATGGAATTTAATAAGTACAAATTGTTGAAGCTGATCGTTATTTTCGAAAATTTAGGAATTACATTTCCAGAGAAGTTTTCGCTTGTTACAAAAATATGTGTGTGGTAGCTAAAGTGTCCCACAATTTGATGAAGGCAACCGGTTAAAGGATCTTTTTTTATCGATGAAGTATTTAGCGAATTAACTTTAGCCAATGCTACAAGTACCAAAAATATGGCATACATTTTATTATTCATATTCCATGTACACTGTACATACTTCACTAAATGGTATTAGCAGATTGCATTTGTATATCGCATGAACATTGCATTTTACTAAATGGTATTAGACGGTTAAATCACATTGCATGTATATGATTATATTTTTTAAATCATTGAGGTTTATATGAGCTCTACAATCAGTTGCATGGCTTCATATTAAGATAACATACTTATTAGGGTAAAACTTGGTAGTTATATAAAGAGGATTCACAAATAAAGTGCCTTAAATAGATAGAAAACAATCAAAATATTCACCTCTTATAAACCTTCTATTGTTAAAAATTTGTAAGTTATCAGGACCAAAAGTATTTGGCAAATCGTTGTTTGTTGATTTTGTTGTCCTGTGTTTAGAAACGTCTAATCGATTTCTTTTCCCTTTCTGATCTACAAAAATATACAAAAAAGGTAATAATGAAGCTAATTTAATGAAATTTTAGAAACAGATTACTTACCTTTACTCTTCTTTAACAAATTTATTTTAATTGGAATTTCATTGTTTTCTATATCCCATAAAGCAATTGCAATACCTTCTAAAATGGGATTTGGAATACCATGGCATACTGCAGAATTGAATTTCAGTCCAAAAACAGCAATACTCCATGAATTATAAAATGGCATACTGCAGAATGACACCATAGTATTTACGGACAACTTAGAAGACCTACAAGTTCTTATGAACAAAATCACGTATTACAGTCAACAATATGGACTCAATATAAACGTTAAGAAGACAAAGCTTATGATAATTAGCAAGAAAAGGATAACAAAGGGTCAAATCTACGTCAACCAATCCGCTGTAGAATGAGTGACGCTCTACAACTATCTCAGCACCATAATAGATGAAGAATGGACTAACAACCAGGAGATTAGAGCACGCATCGGAAAAGCTAGATCCACCTTCAATCGGATCGGGCCCTTCTTCAAGAGTCACAACCACTCTCTTGATACAAAAGTAAGAATGCTGTGATGCCACGTCTTCTCTGTCCTTTTTTATGGTGTTGAATCGTGGACCTTGAACGAAGATATGTGCAGAAAACTGGAAGCATTTAAGATGTGGCTATATCGGATAATGCTTAAGATTCCGTGTACTGACCGAGTCACAAATGAGGAGGTCCTTAGAAGAATGAATAAGAATCGAGAGGTACTGACCACCATCAAATCTCGAAAGTTACAGTTCTTCGGACATATTATGCGAAATGAATCCAGATATGCTCTCCTTTAAGCCATCCTGCAAGGAAAAATATTTGGAAAACGAGGTCCAGGAAGAAGAAGAACATCTTGGTTAAAGAACCTCAGAATATGGTTCAATACAACATCTGTGCAGCTTTTCCGCGCTACTGCAGATAAAATAAAGATTGCCATGATGATCGCCAACATTCGTAACGGATAGTCACATCAAGAAGAAGAAGAATACTGCAGAATTGAATTTCAGTCCAAAAACAGCAATACTCCATAAGTTACTGCTATTCCTTTGTTAGGTTGTAGTCCACTACTGCACTGACCACTATTCACTTCACTACTGTAGTACTACTTAGTAGTGAAAAGAATAGTGATCAGTGCAGTAGTGTCTGGGGGCTCGGGAGAGAGCCCCCAGATACTATTGCACTGATCCTACTAAGATGATGACACCGACCGAAGACTAGAATTCTATGAAAATATGTCCAATAAAATTAACTAACATCCCTATTACATAAAGACAATTTGTTTTAGTGACGAAAGTACTTTTTCTCTCAATGGAAATGTTAACATACACAATGTGACGTATTGGAGTGACATAAATCCTCACGTCTTTCGTGAAACACATACTCAATTTCCAAAAAAAAATATTTCAGCAGGTATTTTGGGAAACCACATAGTTGGCCCTGTTTTTCTCAATACTAACTTAACCGGTGAAGTGTATCTGGAGATGTTACAAAATGGAATTGAATCGTTAATACTCAAAATTCTGGATAATAATCCAGATAAATTCGGCAACTTGGAAATAACATTTCAACAAGATGGTGCTCCTGCATACTATTATGATGCAGTAAGCCCTTACCTAGATGAGGAATATCGTGGTAGATGGATAATACGACGAGGTACGATAGAATGGCCAGCTCGCTCACAGGACCTCACATCATTAGATTTTTTTCTATGGGTATACTTGAAATCTAAAGTTTACACTACAGCACATGCCAATATTGACATTTTGAAACAACGAATTGTTGAAGAATGTCGGGCAATTTCCCCCGACACATTTGAACGAGTATGGCAAGAGATGAAAAATAGAATGCATTACTGTCAGGAAGTAGAAGGAGATGGAGCACATTCTATAAGAACCGGTTGTTAAATATTTATTAATTAAATGAGAAGCTACAATTTTAATATTTATTTAATTTATTCATCAAAACCAGCTTAAACTCAAACAAAATATTATGGCGCTGTCTCAGTGGCGCTGTAACGTCATCTGTCACTATTACGTCACCTGTTACGACTAGTTGAGGAGCCTACATATGTTTATTACCTTCCTCCAAATTTCACTATTATGACAATAACCGTTCAAATGATAGGAGAGGGGAGAACGGACTTTTGACTAGCAATTTTATTTCAAAAAAATTTTTTTTGACATAAATATGTGTGTCAAAAATTATTTATTGTATACAAACAATTGCTACAAAATATAAAGCTAGTTAAGCTTTAAAAACACTATAATAATAACAACATAATACAAAAACAAAATTTATTATGATATTACGACCAAGGACTTCCACAATGTTCACTGTATTTCTTTTTTCAACTGCTCTTTCCCTCCAAGTATTTATGCTCCTTCTTCTTTTCTGCTTTTGGATGTTGGAACCATGAACACCAATAATTACTATAAACGAAGAAGTTTACATAAGTAAGCATGAAGTACAAAAAACATTGTAAAAACTAAAGAACAGAAAAACTGTAGGTAAAGATGGAATACAAAACGAATTGTTGAAATATGGTGGAGCGGCAATGACGGATCAACTGACAGCATTAATTAATAACATTATAAGATACAATAAAATACCACAAGAATGGAGGACAAACGAGCCAATCTTCTTATTCAAAAAGGGCGATAAGAAAAAGCCAGAAAACCGTTGTCATTTCAGTGCTAATCTTCATTTGTTTCCACTACTGTAGAATAGGTATGTTTAATATTCAAGACATTAAGTCACCTTCAATAATCTTGTACAGTTAACTCTTCTCCATATTCTGCTCTATGAGGTATTGGAAATCATTTTGGAAATTATAATTTTGTTGGTTATTGCGTAAAGCCGTATCTAAGCTTCAGTTAATTGTACCTAAAAGTAAAGTGTCAAAAGTATTGCGTCAGTTGCATGACGGTAGATTTGGTGGACACTTTAATATTATGAAGTCTCTGAAAAAGGTTCGAAAACGATTTTATTGGTAAACTGTAAATATGGTTTAAGAAGATGGTACTAGAAATGTGAACTGTATGCAACTAGTAATGGTCCAGTTGGTAAGAAAAGGACACTCATGAAATAGTACAGTGTTGGTATTCGTATGGAAAGAGTAGTACCTAATCGACATACAGATGATCAAAATAAATATATCCTGACTCAAAGTTAGTAAGAATGAATCTCAACATCTTTATGTCAAATCAAAATCAGTCGAAATTCTTTAAGTCGAAAACTCTGTAACTCAAATATTAGTCCATCATTCATCATCATCCAGCCTCAAGAGTCCACTGCTGAACATAGGAATCTTCCTCATGTTTCCAACCCCGTCTATCTTGCGCCGCTCTTATCCAGTTTTTATTGAGTCTTCTTAAATCGTCAGACCATCTTGTAGGTGGTCAACCGACGCTTCTCTTGTCTTCCCTTGGCCTCCATTCCAATAACCTCTTTGTCCATCGCCCATCTGTCATTCTGGCTATGTGTCCTGCCCATCTCCATTTTAGTCTGGCTATCTTCTCGATGATGTCAGTCACTCCGGTTCTTCTCCTGATGTCTGCGTTGGTTATTCTGTCTCGCAGAGTTATTCCTAACATGGACCGCTCCATTCTTCTCTGCGTGACTCTCAGTCTGGTAGCTGCTGCTTTTGTTAAGGTAAGTGTTTCTGCTCCGTACGTCAAGACTGGGAGGACGCACTGATCAAATACCTTTCTCTTTAGGCATGTGGGCAGCTCACTTTTAAAAGTTTCTCTCAGTTTTCCAAATGCTGCCCACCCAAGGCCGATTCTTCTCTTCAGTTCATGAGTCTGGTTATCCCTGCCAATCATAATTTCATGTCCCAGGTATTTATATCTATCTACGAGTTCTATTTCTTTCCCACCAATACTGATGTTCTGGTTGGGTACCAAATTGGTCATGATTTTTGTTTTCGAGATATTTATATTTAAATCTACATTTTCTGTAGCCACAACGAGTTCCTGTACCATCTCTCTTGCCATACCTAGATCTTCAGCTATTATAAGTATATCATCGGCAAAACGTAAGTTGTTTAGATATTTTCCATCTATTTTTATTCCCTTTGTCATCCAATCCAAATTCTTAAAAGCATGTTCTAGCACCGTATTAAAAAGTTTGGGTGACATTGGGTCTCCTTGTCTAACCCCTCGTTCTATTTTTATGCGATTACTATTAGTATGTAATCTGACAGTGGTTGTTGCCTGCAGGTATATTTTGTATAATAATTTAGTATATCTATAATCTAGCCTGCATTCTTTAAGCGCCTGTAATATTTTGCTTAGCTCAACTGTGTCAAAGGCTTTGTGAAAATCGATAAATATTAGAACTAGAGGTTTATTGTATTCCACTGCTTTCTCTATTAGGGTTTTTATACTTTGTAGATGGTCATTTGTTCCGTAACTTTTTCGGAATTCTGCCTGTTCCCTTGGTTGATAAGTCTCTAATTTTCTTTCCATTCTCTTAACTAGTATTCGCGTAAACAACTTATATATATGGCTGAGGAGGCTAATCGGTCTGTAATTCCCTAAATTTGCTTTGTCTCCTGCTTTGTGTAATAGAATCTATGATAGAGTCCATCGTTATAGAGCAAGATTTTATGCAACGAATGTGGCCTTAAATACTGTTTAATTAGCCACTTTAAATGTTCAAATTAAAAATTATGCCGACGAAGATATTACATCCAAGTCAAAATATATTATAAGCTATCTGTTGCTGTACATGTGTAATATATATACCTATATTATATATGTACATATATATATATATATATATATATATATATATATATATAATATATAATCGAAAATAACATGAAATTTCATCATTATTAGCTATTACTGAAACAAGTTTCGCTTATATTAAAACAATAATATCTATTTTATCAAAACCAAACAATCCCATCTGGTACATATTCCCATTCTCACATTCTTCACGCAGATTTGACCCCAGCAGGCCGTTTGTTATCTAACTAGTTAAATAGCTTCCTAAGATAAAAATCAATTGCTCATATCAATATTCATAACCCCAACTCAGGCTAATGTGCACACAAAAACTGTTTTGACGCTTTCAATGTGGTGAACACGCGGTGGGAGGACATCCGTCAATTGGGAGATGGGCACTCGTCAATCAAACGATAAAGGGCAGGGGTGGAACTAAAAAACAATGGGAATTTAAAAGTCCCTGCGATGTTGTTTATTTTATAATTTTATAAATATAAAATTACACTTAAAATAATTACATACAATGAAAAAGTACCTCTGACACTCCTTTATGCGACACAAAAGTTAGATCAGTATAAAGAACTTCGAGAAATAGAGAAGAATTGCATTACTACATTACTATTGCCTTTTATCAATAATTTTGAATTTATTTCACTACATAAAATTGATAATATCATTAACGTCCCTGACGTTTTATTAAAAAAATATTTTCTCATATATTCTACAATGCCTACCCTAATGCACATACATAATGTAATTGATATTCCACAAAAATTATAATGAATAAAAATCTCTACCAGGTGCTCCCTAGCACGTTCAAGTGTATAGGAGCGTGTCCGGTCACGTGGCCATAGAAAAGCCAGCCCTTGGTGTCGTAAAAATAATATTAGCATTGAAAGTGTACCCTTTTGAGATTGCAGATAAAAATATGTATGAGTTTTTTATGTATTAGCTTAATGTTACTTTTCGAAAAGGTTTTTAATACTTTCAAAGTTATGGATTTTTGGTGGGAGTAATGAAGGGATATTACGTTTGTGGAATAGAAATGGGAATTGTTTGGATTATGGGGTTGTTAAATAAAAATGAGACAATAATTGTTAAATTTAACATTTCTGACAATTGACTGCCTGCAAAAACAGTATTTAAATTTATAGAATCGTATGATAAAATGGAAATAAAGAGACTAGCCTGAAAATATATAAAGACTAATAGAGAATTAAACATACTAAGGGTACAAATATACGAGAATATAAGGAAACTTTGATAACATTTAATGTCTTTTTCTTCTTCTTCTTCTTCTTCTTCTTCTGTTTTTTGGTGTAGACATGACTCTATCTGCTTTTCAATGTGCTACCAGAAGTTGTTCCATCGTTTTCGTGTTCCCACTGACCGTGTTCCTATTGAGGAACCATTTCTAGTCGTCTTTACTACTCTATTTTTTGTCATTCGGCTTATACAATCGTTCCATTCTACTCTACTATTTTTTACCCAGTCCTTGATGTACTTCACCTTGTATCTACGTTGTATATCTGTACTTTTAGCTCTGTCCCATAGCATTTTACTATAGATTTTTGTAAGGGTTTTCATCTATGCCGTTTCTAGAGTTCTTACAGCGTTCTTTAACATACTTCTGGACAAAAAGACCAACGTTGGAACGCCACAATACAGCACTGGAGGCCTTACAAAGGTAAGCGACCAAGAGAAAGACCACAGATGAGATGGTTAACGACATAAGAAGAATAGCCGGAACAAATTGGAAGAATGTTGCTCAGGATAGAGATCGATGGAAGAAGTTAGGAGAGGTCTATGTCCAAAAATGGACGATACAAAGCTCAGAAGAAGTGGTATATTGTGTCACAGAAAAACTCCAATTCTAGGCGTTAATCAGCTAGTACGAAGATTTGCTAATTTGTAAGTTTCTGGGAATATTGGGAGAGGAAGATCAAAGAAGACTTGGAGAGATAAGCTTAGGCAAGACATGGCGATAAAAACGATTGATATTTATATGGCCCAAGATAGCATCTTACAGACAAATGTAATTAAAGAAGATGAATCGCATAGAGATAAGGCTCAGGATAAGAACTAGGATCTCCTTTTATAGTTTTTAATGTTTTTCTCTTTTTATCGTCTTCTTTTTATCGTAAGATTTAAGATTTCTTGGGCCATGGGTCGTCTATTCTTTCTCATAAACAGGGTTGTGGTCGTTTAAAATTTTAGTGAGCTTTTTTGAGATTTTCATGCATTCAGTTAACGAAAGCCTTTTTGTAATCTATAAAATACGTAAATAAATTTACAGACACATTTGTGTATCTACAATTGTATGGCGGACAGTCTCATTTTCAAGTATATTTCAAAAGTATTTTTTACTGAGTGCGCAGTATTAATAATAATAATGTTTATTCGACATAAATATAATAATGTACATAAAATATTCAAATATACAATCTTAAAGAGACTAAAAATAGATCAAAGTGTAAAACTAATAAGAATAAACAAAGGCAGCCACAAGGATATTCTATATTTCACATGGGTGACAATTCTATATTATTAAGATAAAATTATATACTATGGATAATTCATTTAAAGATAGCTCTTCAAAAATTAAATAGTTTGTCGTTAATTATTTATAATATTTATTCCTACTGGTATGTATCTACTTGCGCTTGAAATATATCGTTTGAGTTCTTTTTTAAATAATCTAAATGAATTCACGGTTTTTAGTTCCACTGGCAGATTATTAAATAGTCTGGGATCTAAAAATGTGTGACAGCGCTGTCCTGCCTGTCTTATGAATTTTTGGCACTAGTTGCGATCTCACTCTGTATCTTGTTACATCTAGATATTTCTAGAATACTATTGCTGGTTTGAGAAGAGAAGAAGAGCCTAAGAAGGTATCCATTGAATTCTGACAGGCAACGGTGGAGGAAATCTTTTTTGGACATCTACGTCACGGAACAAGACACCCTGGCATCTTTCGGCCGAGTAGGCCAAAAGACCCCAGGGTAGTGCTGGATTAACAGCGTTCCGGCTAAAACCTTAACCACCGTTCCAGAGAGGTGGTTACAGTACTAAAATAAAAAACTGAAAATTTATAAATAACCATACCTATTACCGTAAATCAGAAAATGTTTCAGACGTTAGGCCATAAACTAATAAATAATCTTAACCATAAATTTCAGATCCCTGGCTCAATTTCCTCCTCTGTCCTCCTGCTCCTTTTTCTTTATCACCCCAGAAATCAGACAGTGTACTTCTCTCCATTCTTTCTCTCCTCTCAACATTATGTTTACAACGTTTCTTTCATCCAGCCCGAAACCCATTCGCCCCTCGAAATCTCCCCTCTGGTTTGCCCATCTCTGGCAATTAAAAATGTGGCGGGAGCGTCCGGTACGGTATGTGACTAGTTACAGGCAAAAATTTGTTTTTAATATATTTATCCCATGATACGTCCATGATTTATCGTCAAAAGTTTAATTTTACAGAACTATATTATTAGAGGAAAGTCAAATTCAATTTTACTTTTTAATTCTCACCAGGTACAATCTTTATAATCTATTGCAGTTTCATCTGCAAAACTGATAATATCTCCTGAACTTTGTAAGTTATACATATCATTTATATAGATATTAAATAATAATGGTCCCTATACTGTGCTTTGAATTACTCCATAGTTCACTATCCTAAATTCACTCGTTTCTGTACAATTCCCTACAAAATTTAGCATTTTCTTCTTGGGTAGTTTTCTCACAAAAGATTAACTGACACACTGTTTACTGATTACTGATTGCTGGTACTGTCTACTGATACTGACATACTGATTAACTGTGGCCTGACTGCAACAAAAAGCGATTTTTCATCTAAAAGTAATTTTAGCAGTAGGCTTAGCAATGCAAACATTTGAAATTATTTATAAACACAAACCGATATTTTTTAATAAACTTAATTTTTACTTTTTCGTGTCTGGATCCGACTACAGTTTTTCTGCCCAATATCGGGCAGATATACGGCTACGTTACACCCTTTGTATTTGTGAGCCATAAATCATCGAGGGTGCACTGTGATGGGCAAAGTCTGCATACCCTCAGGTGCTCCACGTTCTGTATTTCCCTACATTCACATTGTGTGTCGATGTCTGTCTTGATGCCCAATTTAATGAGGTTCTGTTTTACAGGGGCAACAGCTGTGCGTATGCGATTGAGTGTCCGCCAGGTCCTCCAGTCCAGGTTCTCCAGTCCAGGTTCATTCCATTAGGTCGTTCTGGATGCAGGGGGAACAGTTCGGGTGATTCGACGCTGACATTTTTCATAAACCTTTTCCCTGATTTAAGTCGGCTGATTCATTTCGGTTCGTCAAACCCGTATAATTAGTGCCTTTTATCAAAAGTTTGCCTGAACTTCTCCACATATTGTGAGGCGCATCTACGGTCGTCTGGTGATGCGAATCCAGCTACCCGGTACAGTAGGGGTAGAGGGGTAGGCTTCATACAACCGGTAATTATTCTACATGTTTTATTTAACGCCGTGGTTACTTGTTGGGCGTGTCTAGATCTACCCCAGACGTGACAAGCATATTCCCCTGTTGAGAAACATAAGGCCTCAGCTGTTGTCTTCAAGACCTTGGGGTTTGCACCTAACTTTCTCCCTACAAGTTTCCGGAGAAGGTTGTTTCTCGTAGAAACAACTCGTTTTCTCGAAAACAACAGTTTCTGGTTTTTTAATAAAAAACAGTTAATATGTTTGTATAGTTCTATTTTATCTAAAATTTTTATATCGTAAATATTTTATTTGAGTAGGTCCTAGCTTTATATTTTGACGCGTACATTTTGACGACTTTTCATAGAATATTTTTTCTCTTTTCTCAGTATTAAACAGATTATAATAATTTATTTGATACTATCGATGATATTATCCAGACACTTTAACATTAAATTATGCATTTCACTGAAATGTTTTCTTAGGGTTACTATGTGTGCAGCAATTTTGCCAAAACTAATAAAGCAATACCTGCAAAAGCGAGATAAGCTCGCAGACACGCCTCTCCCTAGTTTCACACCCTTAACGTTTGGAGGACCTTCGAATGATATGGAGCAGACAAAAATATACGGGATGTGTCGAAATTATAGTATTTCTTTGCTACCATAATTTAGAGAAATACACTTATTTATATAAAAAATACAGTTAAACTTATGAAAAACATAATTACACGTCCCCAGACATATTTTCTATTTATATCTATTTATTAATCATATTAAAACCAAAGAATATGAACGCTTAAGCGTCTATATTCTTTGTTAAAACATTCAACAGTTCTATTATTAAAGGTATAATTATAAAAAAAAATTACGTAATAAATACATAAATACATAAACTTACAATTATTAAGTGATCGAATATTAGCTAAAAGATTATACACGTTTTGTCATTTTTAGATAAATTTATAATTACCGATTGTTACAGTAAAAGTTTAATTCGGTAAAATAAAGAGATACAAAATTAATGACTGTTTTTTAGAAACATTGTTTTCTGTTGCATTGTGCTAATTCAGGTAGTTGTTAATGCACTCAAATTGTTTGCAAATAAACTTAAGGTAGGTGGTTAAGGTAATAATTTTTCGTTGTTGTTGCATTGTGGTCCACAAAGGTTAATGAACTTAGATATTTATGGTTTAACGATAAATTGTTAAGGTTTTCTATTATTTTTATGAATGGAACTTCTGAGAAACTAGAATGAAACAACAAGGGTATCAACGGCGACGGATTATACTTAAACCACTTGAGATTCGCAGATGACATAGTTTTAATAGCCGATAATATCCAAGAACTAAATGATATGTTACAACAATTAAATGCAGTTTCCGGAGCGGTAGGCTTAAAAATGAACTACAATAAAACAAAAATACTGAGCCGAGACCAGACAAATATAACAACAGAAAATCATACCATAGAAAATGTTGAACATTATGTATATCTAGGTCATGTCATCAAACTAGGAAAACCAAATCAAGATGCTAAAATTAAAAGATGAACACAACAGGCATTGGGCGCTTTCGGAAAACTATCATATATCTTGAAAAACACCTCCATTTCTGTAAACTTAAAGAAAAAGGTGTATAGCACATGCATACTACAAGTTTGTACCTATGGCTTGGAGACAGCAGCCCTTACCAAAAAATCTGCTAAAAAATTAGAAACAACGCTAAGAGCAATGGAACGAATCATGCTTGGAATATCACTGAGAGACAAGATTAGAAACACCGAGATAAGACGTAGAACGAAGATTAGGGATATTGTGGAAGAAATTACAATAATGAAATGGCGCTGGGCAGGTCCCGTAGCCCGATATAATGACAACAGGTGGACACGGAGAATTCTAGAATGGAGACTAAGGACGACAACAAGGAGCATGGGAAGACCTCAAAAAAGATGGGTAGATGACATAAGAGCAGTGGCAGGCAAACAGTGGATTAGATTGGCGCAAGATGGAGAAAGATGGAAGCAATTAGGAAAGATCTACATTCACAAGTGGATGGAAAATGGTTGACAAAAAGAGAGAGAAGAAATTATTTTTATGAGCTATATACCTAAAACTATATATACTCCATTCAATCTGTAATAAAGTCAGTATAGTATTTATTATAATATTTTTTAACAATTTTTTAGGAATAAAAACGTGTTTATAACGTATCTATCACTTTCTTGTTTTCTTCCCAAGATTGACAAAAAGCATCACTGGCGCTACAGTCATGTAGCAGCTTGACTTTAACAATTGTTTTTCACCGTCAAATTCCATTGATTTTGAACTGTTGCCAATTTGTCACTTCAATTTTTCTAGCACCCATGCCTTCACGATTCTTCCATCAACTACTTTACCTTCTACTACTTACCGGCAGTGGCGTAACAAACTATGTCACCCCCCTCCCGCAGAATTGGAAATGGGACTGCCTTTAAAAAATTACTAAATACGACTTGTGTAACAAAAATTATATGTGTTTTTTTTATAAATTTTTGTAAATTTTTCATCTTTATTGGTATAAAATAAAATAGAACAAAAATTAATAAAGGATTACATTATGATATAGTATTAAATACTATTTTAATGGGAATAAGCCACAATTGTAGGTCAAAATAAGTTTATTGGTGTTTCTATTTCCACTTCGGAAATCGTTCTCAAAATACGATTAATAATACAAAAAAGAAGAAAAAAAAATTACTAAAAAATAACTTAATACTTTGTATTGCCTTATCTAGCCTCTAAATCTGCCTGTACACGTTGGCTCATGCTGTCGGTTGCGAATCATCTTGCCGGAAGATATTCGCAACCATTCTTACCAATACTCTTTTGCCAAGTAAAGTTCGTTAATTGAGGCTCGTGCGACTTCTGGTTACAGGCTCACGACAAATTGCACAATATCATTACAGATTTCTTGTCAGACACATGCATAGTTCTATAAGATTTGTACGCGAGCATGGAATTTTAACCTCAATGTTACAACACCTTATCCGTGGTCCAGCATTGTTTCTCTACTAAAAATGTCTTTTTTTTTACATTTGACTTTTGACAATTCTCTAATATATGTTTGACTGTTAATTTTTCTTTACAGTTGTCATATTGGTTCTTGTTTGTTGGAAAATACATAGCTATTGGTTAATCGAGTATGACCCAACCGGAGTCGCATTAATATTACCTAGTCTCTTCGACTTATTGGTAATGTGGGCCAAGGCTTTATCGATTTCTTACAATCGCGTAGCTTGGCCGATAACACTTTCCACTTTTCTTCCCACATATATCACACTTTACGTTTGGCCGCAGTGTTCACGTCCACACTCGTAAATGTTTCAGTACACTTCGCATTATCACTATAATAGTTGCCGCTTCTTTTGCAGCTTTGTCTGCCTCTTCATTTCCTTGAATTCCAATATGTGATGGTATCCAGAAGAATATAATATTTTTTTCTATTCAGTTGAGCGGTATGAACTTCTTGTTTTATCTTGATGACCAAAGCATTAGTTGGATAGACATATTGGATTGATTGTACGGAACTTAGAGAGTCTAAGAGTATAATATAATTGGTATCATTGGATGCGTTGACGGCAAGGGTGGCCTGCTATAGAGCGTATAGTTCAGCAGAGTAAATGGAGTACTCTGAAGGGAGTTTGTATTTATTTGTCGATGTTGGGGTTATGACTGCAGCACCAGTACCTTCATTTGATTTAGATGCATCTGTGTATATATGTGTATATTCTTGTAGTTGTGAAGCATATCATTGAAGGCAGATTTGATTAACTGTGGGTTTGTTGAATGTTTGTCGAAAGAAATGAGGCAGGTTAGGCACTGAGGGTTTGTTATTTGCCATGGAGGAATTGAGGACAATTGGGAGGGAAAGCATTCTGGGAACGTGTAGTTTAATTGATTTAAGTAGCTTCTAATCCTTGCGTAGAAGAGTTTGGCCGATCTTGGCCTATTTATGAAGAGATTTGAGAACTTTTCTGTAAAACAGTTTTGAATAGTAGGGTTTTTTGAGTTAGACCTGATTTTTGCGGCGTATGCTACACTTAAATAAAATCTTCTGTCTTCTAGGGACGGTTCACCAACTTCATAATAAATACTTTCGATTGGTGTTGTGCGAAAAGCTCCAGATATTATTCCTAAAGAGAGATTGTGAAGACTGTCAAGTTTTTTAGCAGTGTCTTAGTGACTGTAGAATACACAGTAGATCCATAATCTAATTTTGATCTGATTAATGTTCTGTATAACATAAAAAGTGTTTGGCGATTCTTTATTCGCCAGAGTTTTTAGAAGATTTAATCGCTTGTGACAAGATAAGATCAAATTTGTTATATGAAGTTTCCAGCTTAGAGTTTCTTCGAATGTCATGCCCAAAAACTTTATTGACGTTACATGTTTTAGGTACTCGAGACTTTAGGAAACGAGTTTTTTCAGTGGAAAAACAGAGACCTGTTTTTTGTGACCAGAGTTCTAAGTGTTGTATAAAGTTCTGTGTATGACAAAATACATTTGGTATATTTTGCCTTTGCAAAAAACTACAAAATTATCCGCGTAGACTCGTGCCTTTATAGGCGATTTAAGATTTTTGAGAATATCATTGATTGCCACTATGAAGAGGGTAGGGCTTATAACCGAGCCTTGAGGAATGACATTTTCTGGATACATTAATTCTGTGTTGTTTGTCCTAACTCTGAAAGCTCTATGTTGAAAGTAGTTTTTAATAAACAAGAGGCAGTGACCATGGATGTTCCAACTATGTAATTTTTTTATTATACAATCATGCCAGGCTGTATCGAGCGCTCTTGATATGTCAAAGAAAGCCGCTGGACATTTACTCCTTAGTGCGAATGTCGAAATCTTGTCTTTCTAGGTGCTATCTTAGTCTATTATTAATAATTTTTTCTAGCAACTTACACATGGCGCATGTTAAAGATATCAGTCGGTATGACTCGGAACTTGTTTTAATACTATTAGGTTTTTGTATAGGTATTACTGTAGATTCATGCCATTTTTCAGGAAATTTCTGCTGTAGCCAAATAATATTAAATAGATCTAGAAGTTGTTTGTGAGCGTTAACTAGAAGGTGTTTGATAAAAATACTAGGAATATCATCCGGGCCAGCGCTAGTTTCTTTGAGATTTGATAATGCTTCTGTATACTTTAATTGAGAAATGGGTAAATTTAGCGAATCATATGTGTCCGGTATAATGTTAATTTTCTTATTTTCTTTTTGCCGTTTGTAATTAATGAAAGATTTTTTATAAGTAATATTACTGGATCGGTTTTTGTCTGTGTTAGCAAGGATTTTGACAATCTCAGTATTACTAGTAACTGCCTTTCCATTTATCTCGAAGCTCTTAATATTCTGATTGCTATTTAATCCAGATATTCTTCGGACTTTGTTCCACACTTCAGTCATGGGAGTGTTTGCATTTAACGTTGATACCTACATATTGAGTCCATGACTTTCATTTGGCATTTCTAGTTGTCTTCTTGGTTATAGCACGTTGTTTTGTGTATTCCATTTTATTCTCAACAATTTTGTGGCGCTTGTATTTGTTAAAAGCTCTTTTGCTAGACTCGACTGCTGTTTTACATTCATGATTCCACCATGGGTAAAAATGTCTTGATGTCCTCTAGACGAGAAGCAATTGACTCCGTATGTTCTTCTATTAATTCTCCGTTAATTTTGAATTAAGGATAGGATTGAGTATTTGTCTGATTTCAGAATCTAGTGCAACTGGCTGAACGACTAAGGTCTATGCAATTTAAATAAATAAAAACAAGTAATAAGTTATAAAATTACGACGATGGTAAAAAATTAAGAACTAATTTTAAAACATTATACAATATTATGAATTATAAAAAAGAAAATTCTCTAAAACACCGTCCTTTAAAATAAACATAAGTGAGTTTAAATGTTTTTTTTTAATATAGTCAACATTTAAAGAGTTTTACTGTCTTTGTAATAAACCATTCGAGCATTGTAAAAAAACTAAAACTTTTTTATTGGATTTCGATAAAAAATGAATTAAATTCCCAGTTCAAACAACTAGGAGGAGCCAGAGAAACGGGAGATCCTCCCTTGCTCTCACCCCGTATCGCGATTGGTCCTTGCATCGGAGTCTGCACTGTGTTGATAAGGAGTTAGAACGGGATGTTGAATTGATAGCTCGAATTTGTTGTTCCGGTCGACTGTGTTTGTGATCTGCCAGTTGCTTTGTAGTGGGTGTTAGTTATAGTATCTATGTGTATGTGTAGTTATTGAAAAAATTTTTGTTAAAGGTGAACAGTAACATAAAGGTTACTAATATTCAAATGGTAAGTTTTCAAAATTGTATATAAAATTAACTATTTATTACTCTTCAAAAGTATTTTAGAAGTTGAAACTATAGAATTCTTAAATAAGACCTCTATTTGCAAAACAACCAATCTCCACCCTGGCAAAATTGCCGTAAATCGTAATTTGTTACCTTGAATATATTACTTCATATCACAATCATTAAGTTTGATCGCTCAAAATTAGTTTTTCATTCTAGTTTCTTGGTTGTTATTAAAATACTCTTATAATTAAAGAAACATATTTGGAGATTGGCTACTTGTAACTAACAAGTGGATATTGGCTATTTTGAAATGAACAGACCAGGATATTGGTTATTTTGTAGTAAAAATACAAATGTTTATGATAACAGTACTTAATATATTAAAATAATTATTAATACCAAAATTCTATACTCTTAAGACTTCTTCGTCGTTGTCATTATCAAGTAGTTCGCGATAAACGTCGTCTTCTTCAGGGATGCTTGGAACATTTTCGTAATGTAGGACGTTTTTGAAATAAGCCAGTTTCGGATCATTTTGCCATTCTTCGCCGTCGTCATTTTCCAGTAGCTTACGTCCTTCAATTTCTCTTTGCTAATAGAATAGAGAAGGCGTGCATTCAATAACATGGCCAAACTCTTTAAAAGCCACAATCTTAATCTGGAGATAAAAGTAAGGCTCCTACGATGTTATATCTTCTCAATATTGTATTACGGAGTTGAATCCTGGACACTAACTGAAGCAATGGAGAAAAAACTTGAAGCCTTCGAGATGTGGCTATACAGGCGAATTCTAAGGATATCATGGACAGACAAGATAACCAACGAGACCGTATTACGAAGAGTGGGCAAAGAAAGAGAGGTGATGTATACCATTAAAAGGAGAAAGTTGGAATATCTCGGACATATAATGAGAAACAACACTAAATACAGATTACTGAAGGTAATCCTACAGGGTAAAGTATTCGGAAAGCGAGGAATTGGGAGAAGGAGAATATCATGGTTGAAGAACCTGAGGAAATGGTTCTCCACAACAACAACGAATCTATTTAAATCATCAGTCAATAAAATAATTATAGCCAGAATGATTGCCAATATTCGGAACGAATAGGCACTGAAAGAAAAAGAAGAATGTTGGCCAAGTTCCCGACTCCTATTTCATGTGGATCAATGTTAATGGTCTTTCTTCCTTTTTTTTTAAATACTTCTAAAAAATTCGATGCTTTTTATTTTGTTTTCTTGATCTTGCCAAACAAATCCTTTTTATTTTCGATATCTGAAAGTGCCAACTATGCAGTGCTTTGACTGTAGACAATGTTTCGGTTTTCCAATCCGTAGAACTTGAAATCCATATCATGGCACTGCAAAGTTGTACTTCATTCATGGATAAAATTATTTGGTTCTTATTCTGGCCTCCTCCGGAAGCCTGTGATTACCGAAGCCACTTGATTAGAGCCCTTGCCATACTCATCCTTTGACTATCCATAGCTAAAACAATTTTCCTTCGTTAATCGGCTGTAAAATATCCCACGACATTTGTCAAGTTATGTACATATAGCTGTCTGCTGCTTGATCCGGGACTTTAGTCAAAGGATCTTCTTCTTAAAGTGCCTATCCGTTCCGGATGTTGGCGATCATCACGGCTATCTTTACTTTGTTTATTGCAGCGCGGAACAGTTCAGTGGTAGTCGTGTTATACCACTTTCGTAAATTTTGAAGCCAGGAAATGCGTCTTCTTCCCGGTCCTCTCTTTCAATTTACCTTCCCTTGGAGAATCAGCTGGAGAAGGCCGTAACGTTCTTGATTTCTCATTACATGTCCTAGATATTCCAACTTTTTAGTTTTGACGGTCATGAGAATTTCACATTCTTTCCCCATTCTACGCAGGACCTCCACATTAGTAACTCTGTCAACCCAGGATATACGTAAGATGCGCCTATAACACCACATTTCAAAAGCTTCGAGACGATTCACAGATGCAACAGTCAGTGTCCACGCTTCCATTCCGTAGAGCAGAACTGTGAATATGTAGCAGTTCAATAGACAGCATTTTGTTTTTAATGATATGTCTCGACTGTTGAAAATGGTTCTCATTCTAACGAATGCTGCTTTTGCTTTTATTATTCGGTGTTTAATTTCTGTTGAGTGGTCCATTGGCTATTTAAATTGGTGCCTAGATATGTATATTGCTCGACTCTTTTGATATTCTGTTGGTTGATTGTAAGTTGAGCATTTAGTATTTGTTTTTTACTAATTGTCATAAATTTGGTTTTCTTTATGTTAAGAGCTAGTCCGTATCTGTTGCTGACTTCTGTTATGCGATTTGTTAATATCTGTAAGTCATTCAGATTATCGGCATAAACTATAGTGTCATCTGCATATCTAATGTTATTCAACCATTCACCGTTTATTAGTATTCCTTTCGCACAACCGTAAATATTGAACAACAATGGAAACAAAATACAGCCCTGTCGTACTCCACGTTCTATTGCAATTTTATCAGTTAACTGGTCTTCTATTTTGATTTTGGCCGTTTGATTATAGTAAATGTTTCTGATAATTCTAAGATCTTTGCTGATAATTCAAATTTCTTGCATTAGAGTCATTAATTTGTCATGTTTTACTCTGTCAAGTCGAAGGATAAAGTCAATAATTCAGGCTTAGATTCTTTCAATAATGCAAAAAAGGCTTTCGATCTAAGCTTGGAAATTCTTTTAGCGGTCATGAGGGATTGCTTCACCGATGGTGTCGTTCCTTTGAGATTTTTTCAGTGAGTGAAAAACATGTCGAATACATGCCCGTCTGTGGCGCCTTAAATGAAATGTTGAATTTTCTATTAAATATCATTCGAAAATATCTTCTTTTACCTGTGTCTCTGGTTTGGCATGAGCATTGTAAATTTTCCAAAGTTTATGAATACTCAGATCACCTGATGCATACTTGCGTTGACTTCGACTCCTACAGTAATGACACTCCACGCATTTTATACTTTTAGTAAATTCGACCACGCTCCTCAGTTTCTCTTTATATAAATGCGTTCGTTTGCCTCCTCCCCTTTTCTCACATGGAAGAAAACTTTCCCTTCTAAAATTGTTCATTATAGATCGGAGTCGGCCTCTTGTGATGCTCAAGGCATTAGGGAAAGTCTTTTGGCAAATGGGTAACTTGCCATCTGGACCTTTTATGAAACACTTTTGACTCCAGTTTTTGGGCAACGTCTGCGAACAAGATTTAACTCTAGGAATTGCAGTATAGAGGTTTCTTGTTTAACTTTCTCTTAATTTTTATGAAAAGCTTTGTAAAATGCCATCACATCCGCAATATTGAGTTTTATGCACTGGTAGGCTCTCCCTTCGTAGGCGTCCCGTTGCATGTTGGCATTTTAATTTCAGCAAGAATAAACTTGACCGCAGTAATAAATATTGACCTTGCTTTTTACGCACTTAGGTCTATGCATCAGAAATTAGGTGAATATCTCCAGGAGTTAAAAGCAAATATTTTACGGCTAAGAAGATTACCGCAATACAGTAGTTCCTAAGAATAGATGCACTCGTATTCCTGGTAGTGGGAACAGGATAGTCTTAAATAAGCCCTTGCAAAAAATTAAACGTTTATTTTAGTTATTCTACACACACTGCTATTATTGACTGCTATTTATTAGACCCTTAAATTTAATGACAACGAAGAAAATGTTTATGAAACAATGACCTACATAATAGATTGTAAAATAAACTTGACGCCCGAACATCGCTTCCAAATAGTACAAATTTATTTTGAAAATTGTGGTTCTGTTCGAAATACGTATCACGTCCATTTTATGGTCAACATAATAGTGCATTAGAGCAAGTAATTCGATTAACCATGGAACGTTTTTGCACCACGTTTACACTAAATGCTAATATGCATACACACACATTTCATACAGTGCGTATAGTTGTTGCTGCTGTAGAGCTTAGCATACAGAAAAACCCTAATCAGTCTATCTGCTATCGTGCACAACAGTTGGATACGTGTCCATCCACTTTATGGAAGATTTTGCGGAAGGATCTTACTTTGCGTGCTTAACAAAATCCAACTCATTCAATCACACAAAAATTGAAGGTGATGTACCTTCATAGCACATAGATTAACTAGCAAGGCATAGATTTGTAGATTCGGTGAGTAGGTCCAAAACGAGATTGCCGTTGATTCCTTTTTTTTTTTATAAACGGATATTGTTTACCGATTAAGCTCTTTTTTGGTTAAATAGCTAGGTCAACAAACAAACGAAACTGCCCTATTTGGAGTTAAGATAAACCTTCTTTCTTCTTCTTCTTCGTCTAGCCATTCACGTCCACATCTGAACATAAGCCTCTTCAAGTCTTCCTTTCCATTGTTTTTTATTGTACGCTACTTGTAGCCAATTTTTCCCTGCAGTCCTTTTCAGATCATCTGTCCATCTCATAGAAGGTCTGCCTCTGGGTCTTTTGTGTTGGTATGGTCTCCAGGTTAAAATTGATCTGTGCCATTTGTTTAGATCGCTCCTAGCTACATGTCCAGCGTATTCCCATTTCAACTTTAATGATTTTTGCACCACATCGGTGACTTTGGTTTTCTGTCTTATCCATGTGTTTGTTTTCTTGTCCTTAAGTGATATACCTACCATTGCTCTTTCTATCGCGTGTTGAGTGACTCTAAGTATATTCATATTCTTTTTTGTGATTATCCATGTTTGTGCCGCATAAGTTAATATCGGAATAATGCATGCATCAAAAACTTTAGATCTAAGATGTAATTGAATTTGTTGATTTCTGAGTATATAGTTCAGTTTACCGAATGCTGCCCAAGCTAACTTTCTTCTTCTTTTTAAACTTCATCTTCATCTTTTTAAACTAAAAAAATTTCTTCAAGATAAACCTAACTTAACATAAATCACTTGACAGCTGCCAAAATGGCCGACAGTTAAAAAGTGTTACCAACTTACATTTCTATACCTCCAAAAAATCACCATTTACTATAATATGTAAAGCTGAATGGTATGTAATTATTGGGATCTAAGTTATTACCATCGAAGAACTTTTATTCGAGTCAAAGTGTGTGCATTAAATTAAAGAGGCATTTTTAATAATAGTGGAAAAGCGAGAACATCAGACCATTTTTTTAAGAATAATGTTAAAATTTTATCGAGCCCTGGAGATGTGCGGTTTATTTAATTTGTTTATGTATATTTATTTATTTATTTATCGTATGGCATACAATAAGAACACATATTTAAAAAGCAATATAAAACATTACATGGAGTATTACAAACGAACATCTAATGCATTAATATAGTCTAAAACATTTTCGGTCGCATTCAGGAACTCGCATTCAGTCGCATTCAGTCAAAAACTCCAGGGAACCGCCTTCGGGGGCATTCTTCAACAATGTGACGGACGGTCTGTCGTTGCGCACCACAGTCACACTCCGGAGTAAGGGCTTTTCCTCAATTATGTAAGCTGTCAGCACATCTACCGCTTCTTATTCTTATTCTGTTTAGCGTTGTCCATGTACTCCGGGTCAGTTCAAAGCCTGGCGGTTTCTGATCGATACAGGCCATTTGCTGTGCTTTCTGTGGTGAGTCGCGCCCCCATTGTCTTCTCCAAGCGTTGGTGAGGTCGAAATGTTCCTGATGTAAGGAGGTGGCCCTTAACATGACAGGATATCTGGAGCGCAGTCTGTTCATTTCGATATCACGCCTATCATGGTGGATGGGTAGTTGATGGTTAGACTGGATTTTTCGATATTTTCTGAGAAGGGAGTGACTTCTTCGTAGTTTCGGCGGTAGAATGTAACTCAGGATGGGAAGCCAATAGTTGGGTGTTGGTCTAATTGTACCTGAAATCATTCACATTGTCTGGTTTAATTGGGTGTCAATAATCTTCGTGTGTTTGCTATTGAGCCATAATGGGGAAGCATATTCAGCTGTCGAGTATACAAGTCCGATAGCAGATGATCTGAGTACGGAGGCTGAGGACCCCCATGTGGTACCACATAGCTTTTGGATTATATTATTTCGCGTTTTCAGTTTTGCTGCCGTTCTTTGTAGGTGTTCTTTAAAACTTAAAGTTCTGTTAAGAGTCACTCCAAGATATTTTGGTGTTGAGTTATGAGTTAGTAGTCTGTCTTCAAAGTGAACGGACAGTTTTTTGTTGGCTTGGGCATTATTTAGATGGAAACAGCACCCTTCGGTCTTCGTCGCATTAGGCCGTAGCCTCCATTTGCGAAAGTATTCTCCCATAATGGCAAGGTCATCCGTTAGTATTGTTTCTGTAACTGCCATGTTATTATGTCTTGCTGCAATGGCCCAGTCGTCAGCGTAGCCAAATTTCTGCGAATTTGTCCTAGGTAGGTCCGCGATGTATAAATTAAACAGTAAGGGTGCCAAAACAGATCCCTGTGGCAGTCCATTGCTGAGCTTCATTTGGACATTTTTTGAGTTGCCCATTGTGACTTGGAAAGGTCTGTCGGTGAGCATGCTATCAATGAGTCTAGTTATCTTTTGACACGGGATGGCACGGATTAGTTTGCAGATTAGTCCTTGTATATGTATATGTATATGGTGCTTAATGAGATCAGGTGAAAAATCATCGATAATGATTAATTTTTAGAATAACTCGTAAATGTTTGATTTTGGCGAACCAATTATGACATGGTTCAATAAGAAAAACATTAGAGAATGTATCTGCAAGAATGTTATCGACCGCATATTTCTTCCAACAAAGATTTCATCCTTGTTTTTAATAATGAAATGAACCCTTTAAAAGACATAGAAGATCTAAAATATTTATACAGTTATTTAAAATTGTTGCAACTTGTAATACATTCTTTATATACTATTCTGGTTCTTTATTTATATACTTTTTCATTATTATTGTGTGGTTTCCGTGAGTTTCTATGTCACCTGTCTTCATTACGTTATAATTTTTGCCTAATTTTATTCATATTGTAAGTTCCTTTTGTGTTATATAGTATTTTGTAGTTGTCAAATTATGCTTATAAAATTATGTTAAATACTGTCAAATTTTCTATTTTTTTTTTCATAATAATGCCCAATTAACATCACGTAATTGAAAAGGAAGTGTTCGTTGTGCTTTTCATGCTTCTTTACATATTTTCTATGGTTATTTCCATAGTCTTATTTCTTTTCTACGTTCTCTTCTTGCTTCTCTTATAAAATTTTAAAAACAACAAATTAGTATCGTAAGTATAATAACAAATATATTTTCTAGCCAATGTTAACTCATCCGAATATATCCAGTCCGACGGAGTTGGACTGGAGCATGGACGGGGAAAATACAGACGTTAGCACATCTTCTTCGCCGAATGGTACCAAATCACATCAAAATCACGATCAAGACTCGCTTTCCGAAGACGACGATTTTTCCGATGAGTTCTCCATAATTGATAGCGATGATGAAAAGCGGATAGAAAGGCACCAGGCACATCAGCTTGTTCCCGTAAGTTCAAAATCTTATTTATGTAAAATAATAAATTATCTAGCGGCATGGAGAGAAGCAGCAGCAAATTATTAAAGGTTATTAGCGAAGATTACAGTATACAAAACAAGATTTTACAAACTATTTCTTTGTGTATAAAATAATACACTGTATCAGGTATATTAATGTATGTATGTATTGTCATACTTTTTCTTTTCCAACCAAAGAAAAATAAATAAAAAAAAAATCCATCGAAATAAAATTTTAAGAAATCATAAACAAAAAGGTATATATTAATTTAAGATAAGATTTAGTGACGATAAGAATAGAAATTTGTTTGGCAAACGACCTGTTTCCGTTGCAAACAAAATTATCAAAAAACCTTTGTTTAGAATTAGAAGACATTTTACCTGTAAATGAATCTCTTCATTGTTTGTAGAGTCGAGTATTAAATGACCATATTCTAATCTTTTGAAATATGTATAAATGATGTATTGAAAAAAACCAATTTTAAAGTAAGCAATTTAGTTTTCTCTGAAACCGAAATTAGGCTTCTCCAATATCATAGTAAACGGTCGTTTTTAAATGGGAATTTGGGAGTCGATGATGAGACAGGAGAAGTCAGTCATATTTTGGTCATCGAAAGGAAACAGTCGTGTGTCTCAAGATAGGGTTTAGTTCGTGAGTTTGGATACCGGCGTAACGAAAAGAAGTGAATAGTTTGAAGAAGGAGATAATAAGTAGATTAAAAGAGGTCTTTGTATCTACCGTGAGCATTTCATAAAGGATATGTGAAAATATTCTTACGGCATCAAGTTGACAAAAGGAGGTCCTAGTGTCATAAATAAGTAGCGGAGTTTGGAGAAGTGAATCAGGTGTTTTTTGTGTAGTCTGAAGGAGGTTTGCAGAGACGTAAAGAAGGAGCCGAGGTGACAAAGAGGGGAGATCACATCTTTGAGGAGACTGGACTTTTCTGGGTATGTTCTAACATACAACTCAAGAAGAAAATAAACTGTAAGTGTTTGTACCATTAAATTTTATATCTGTGAAGGATCGTTTCGACATCATGGTCATTAGCATTAAAATTTAAGAACTGAGGTTTTGTTAGGCTAATCAAAAGTTTAAAGTTTTGTGGTTTCTTTTTTTTAAGTAAAGAAAATTTTAAGTAAAATTGGTTTTTCACGTAATATAAATGTATGTAGCTTTATAATCTTATTATCATAAAATTTGATTTATTTTCTTGTATGCTGATTGATAAGATAACGACAGAATTTAATAATTGTTTTATTCGTTCATATAAAATAAAGAAACGTAAATCTTTGTAATATAATATATTTGTATTATTATCCTTTTCTTCTCTATCCCGATAAAAGACAACTAGAAAATCTTTTGAATCCATCGAACACAGGTAATATAAGGATTATTTTACCTTTGATAACAAATAAGTTATAATTCCTTTTTATTGGCTCAATAAACTTAGTTTGAACTCTAAGTATATTATGAGGTATATTACATTCAATCCAAATATTAGCAAAATAAAAATATACAATTAAAAATGGTTTTAGAACTTTTAGGTCACTTTTAGAAAATAAATATCTAAGTAAATAGGTATCGTGTGTCCAATTCTTAGTCGAGATATCACCAATTGGTCTCTTCTGTTTCAAGTTAAAGTTTTACACGTTGTAACATCATTTTTTAAATCGCTTTAATTATGTTTGAAAAGAATTTCTACTCCTTTTTCAACTTGCACAAAAATTTGATTCATCATATACGTTTTTATGTCTCTCGTGGTAGCGTTCCCAAGGCATTCTGCTGAGGAATTTGTTTCATCTGCAATTGGTTTCATTTAACAATATAAGAGCAGCTTCTTTGATCGTTTTCCTTTTACCATCTGTTTCTTTTAGGACTACACATGAATCTTTTCATTGCACTCTATTTTTTTATTGATTGATTGATGTTCAGTTATTTTAACATTTATTGGTCTTGATGTTTCACCTAAATAGAAATTTTCGCATTCATAAGGTATTTTATAAATACAACTCTTTGTTCTTTAAAATGCTGAAATGTTGAATTTATTTCCTGTCCTTTTAAGTTTTCCGATCATTCTTTTATGTATGGTATTATTTTCCTCAAGTCGTGTCTTGTAAATGTTATAGGATCCTGTTCTAAGATCCTGGTCATCGAACTGCTAGAAAGCTCGATAACATCTTTTATGCGCCTATATAAACATGATTTCTGTTATTGAATGGGTCGATCTTAATTTTATCATCAACTAGCTTATATTTGGTGTAGTAAAATATATGGTGATTCGCTTTATATCATCCATCCAGCTAGTCGGTGGTCGTCCTCTGTTTCGATATGCTTCTTGTCTTGGTCCCCATTCAAATATGTGGTGATTCGCTTTATATCATCCATCCATCTAGTCGGTGGTCGTCCTCTGTTTCGATATGCCTCTTGTCATGGTCCCCATTCAAATATGTGGTGATTCGCTTTATATCATCCATCCATCTATTCGGTGATCGTCCTGTGTTTCGATATGCCTCTTGTCTTGGTCCCCATTCAAGAATTCTTCTGGTCGATCTATCATCCGTCAATCTGGCAACATGTCCGGCCCAATCTCATTTAGCCTTCCCTATTTTTTTCACTGCATTATAGCTTAAATTTATAGTTATAATAAAATACAATTGTACAAGTAAATAAAAAATATAAATCAGAAATGCGCAATGTTTTGGCCATTTAATTTTGACACTGATTTGACTACCCTTTTTATGTACTACATATATCAGTAATTGTTAACAATCAGCTTTCTATTATAGCAAGAAAACTTTAACCACTAGCGTATCGTCTTTGATAATGCTTGCTATAATCGTAGACAAAACGCCAGAAAGAAATAATTCCAGACTGTGCCCATAGACTCGGAAAATACCGCATCATTTAAAACAACGCTGCTGGTGAAAATTTATATTAATTGATCCGCTTCTTACCATAATATTTCGTCTTCAGGTGTCGTTAGAAGTGCCAGTGAAAGGAGTAGTCAAAAAAATATTTACAAATAGCAGAGAGCGATGGAGACAACAAAATGTTAGCGGTGCCTTTGCGGAACTGAGAAAGTTGGTACCAACTCATCCTCCAGATAAAAAGCTGTCGAAAAATGAGATTCTTCGCATGGCGATAAGGTAAATGTTCATTAAAAATTTAATACTTTATTTTGTTATAAGGATAATTAGATGGCCATATCTTGTCGCTAAGGAATACGCTGACAATTCACATAAATATTTTTTATCTCCTCCTAAACGTGCCTATTTTCTTATGGTGTTAATAAGCACGTTAACCCATTTTAATCTATTCACTCCAGCTCTCAATAGATCAGTTACTGTAAGGGGCACTGCAATGAGACGGAAAGGAGGAGAAAAAGTGGGCACTGGGTCCACAAACCACATACCCAGTGGCTAAAAATTTTGGGTATTTTTAGGTATTGTCTGAACCTACAATAGAATGGATTAAAAACTGCATTGAAAATGCATCTGATCCAAAAGCAAGAGCGAAAGGAAAATTAATTTTGTTTCAAATATCTTCTTTTGAAAATCTTTTAATTTTATTATAGTATTAGAGATCTTGAATTTTATTTTTATTCTACAGGCTATGGATTTAAAAATATAAAAAAGCAAATATATACCCGAAACCTCAAACTCAATATTTTTCTTATAACTTAAATGTTTTTTCGCAGACAACTTTTCAGAAAAAAACATACAGAACATGAGATATGCTAAATTAAAATTGGATGATAAACAAAAAAGTTATTGCAAAATGAACAACAAAATCGCTTAGTTAAAAAAAAGTTATAAGCAAAATATGAGTTTGACGTTTTGATAATTCAAAAATAGTTTCACTAAAAAATTTATGATTCCTTAGATGAACGTCTTTTTATAATATCTCATACTACACATTTCAATTATTAAACCCATCGACATAGTTGTGTCGAGTAAAAAACTAACTGAATTGGCCTAGTAGACGAATGTCATTATAACTTTATTGTTTAGGATTATGATTTTATGTTATTGTCATTTTTATAGATTCTTTAATAAAATTGAAATTGACAATACCCAAAAACTGGACTAAATATAAATCACCTATAAATGTGGGAATGTTAAGATATTGGACTGAAAGTAAACTTGTGGTGTATCATCCACTTACCACTAACCAATTAATGTATTAGCTTGCAATACTACTTGTTATAAACACGCCCAATTTTTCTCTCAAACAAATCACCTATCGATAATAAAGCTGTTATACCTCCTATTCTAATTGTTTTGGGTGTTATCGTGATGCTTTTTTGTGACCATGTAGTATTTACTAGTTTTTATATACATATACATTAATTAGGCTAGTATTTGAAGTTGTTTTGGAGAATAAAATTTACAATTTATCGAGGAATGGAACACAAATAAATTAAATTTGAAATATTTTCCTCTCATTTGAAAATTTTGTCATTTTTGTACGTAAAATGTAGAAATAAAATATTTGAATATATAAAAATAGTATTTTTTTATATAATGTATTTTATATAGCCCATTTTATTATGAATATTAAAGAATTTGGAAATGCTCAGAGTACAAAAATATCAAATCAAAGAATTGAAGGAGGGATGGGAACATAAATCGAACCTTAAACTATCAAACCTGAACTCTTTATTTTATTTTTGAAGGAGGGACGTTTCTACTCCCATTTTATTTATTTTTAAATGCATATTTACAATCTACTCATAAACACATTGAGTAATTAGTAAATGGGATGACAATACTGACTTGATTTAGGTACCGTCCAGTGACGTCTCCATTTTCACCTATGTAAACAGGTCTTCTGGCCAAGTCCTCTTCAGTCTTCGTTCCTCCCTTGATTGCTAATATAATTTACTGATAATTTGGCTGCGGTGAGTTGAATTAAAAATTTTGGCCTTGTTTTTGTGTTTGAAGGATTGCTACAGCCTCAGAGTTCTACGCCGTAAGTCCATATTGGTTTTAGTATGATCTCCTAAAGCATTATTTCGTTCTGCAATGACAGTTGTGACTTTCTGCCAAGTAACCAATTCATGTTTTAATTTTTTATTGAGCTGAGTTTTTTTGGCGATATTGTGTTGCTTCCAGATGAGCTTTCAGTCCAAATGCAACCCAAGATATTTACAACGTCTCTAGCAGGAATGAAGGTATTGTTTAGACTAACTTGTGAACAAGTGTGTCTTCTTGTTGTAAATGTGATCTGAGCTGATCATTTGTTATTGACTTTAATTTTTCATTTTGTCAACCATCAACCAATTCTCTAATGTATGCAAGAAATTTTTAAGCTTTTCAGATGCCATATTTGGGTCTTTGTTTGAAACAAAAACTAAATCGGCTGTATCATCGAAAAAGTCACCACTGTGACGTCATTTGTAATAATTATGTCAGCTGTAAAGATTAGGTACAGGAAGAGACCGAGGACACTTCCCTGAGGGTTGGATTGAGTGATAGGCTGAGAAATCATTGTTGATTTTTACTTGGAACGACCGTTCGTAAATATAGGACTTCAGGATAAGTCCTCTTATTATAATTCTATATGCTCTATCCTGTTGAAGTTGGTAGCTGTGGAATACAATTTTATTCTCTTACATAGAGCTTACCAGATTCCTGTATGTTTCTGGACCTAAGGCATTTATTTTTACTACACTATCTGGGAATGTTTGTATAGTTAATTTCAGCGTAGATAACCGCTGTCAGTGAGTTAATCATTGCCATTTAGTCGGTAACTCCGTAGACATAGATTGAACTTGGCCTTTGATGTTTTAATAGAGTAGTTGATGTTTGGTTTTCAGTATTGTTGTTGATAGTTTGGTCTCTTGTTCTTCTAGTACTTGGAATCTGTTGCTTGTTGTGATTTGTGTATTTTGCTCAGTAGGTCTGTTTATTTGTGGTTTCTTTCTTTTTTTTGGAAAAATGTTCATTTGAATGACTTTTCATGATTTCTTCGCTGTAGAGATGACTGCTGTAGAGAGTAATTTGGGTCTTCGACAGTATACTGACGATGTTGTATTTGATTTGAATAAGTGTAGAAGGGTGCTGGATTTGTATTAACTTGAGCCTGTGCAGGTGGTTGTGACTGAAGGTTAAATTGATTAGCAGAAGTGTTAGAGAAGGGTTGTACGTAGTTTTGATGGTACTGTGACATATGTACCGATATTGGATTTGGCTGTTTTAGAAGTATGTATGATGTTTGCATCCCTGGCATTGGATATGATTGTTAGTTGACTGGATCAGTCTGCTGCTTAATATTTAATCCGGCTGCCTTTCCTGTCGGGAATATTTTTGGTGTAAGGAATTAAATTAATTAATGATTAAATTTTTATCCTTTTGTGTAGTTGGTTCTCTTCCATGAGAACATTGACAACGACTGTCAACTGTTTTAGTTATTTTGTTTTTAATTAGCTGTGAATTTATTTTTATGTAACGATTTCATGAAATTCTGTTACATTAAGATTTGCAAACAGAGAGTAGATATTGCATTTACAGTTTTACAAATTATTAAACTGTTGATTTGTGAGTTATTTGATGATTTCGATAACATTAGGAATAGTTGTTGTTAACCATATGATGGTTCAACTGCACAATTCTACTCCCATTTAACCATAATGTTTAGTTCATAAACTCATTTTATTCACTTCATCTTCTAGTTGGGGACATGCTGCTGATAGAAAAGGCATTCACGCACCAAACATTCAAAAATCATTTTAGGCCATAATAACAAAAATGCTTTCTCCAATGTAATAAAAATTATACTGAAATGATGGCATCTGCTAAGGTAAAATGTTCCGAAATCAAAATAAGCTTTCGTTGGGATATTTGGGTGAGAACTATTCCAGGGGAATACCAGTAGGTATGGATGGTGAAGTGATTGTTGTGAAAAGTAATAGTTTTAAGAACCTAAAATCGGTATTATAAAGTAATGGAGATAAAGACGCATACTGTTAGAATTGGGTTTGGAAGGAAGTGAGTGGTATATTGTGTGATAGACAAATTTCAATAAAGTTGAAGGGAAAATCCTATAAAACTGCCATAAGATCAGCTATGACGTATGAAACTAAATGTTGGACAGTTAAAAACAAAGACTAACAACGAAATGTGTCACAATTAAGATTAGATGGATGAGCGAAGTGACAAAAAGGATAAAGTTAAGAGTTAGTATATTATGAGTAGTCCAGGGTTGGCATCAATTTATGCCAAATTGAGATAACATAGGTTAAGATGGTTTGGATATGTTCAACGTCAAGGCATTAATCACCCAATACGAAGAATTGCTGATCTGCGGTGTCCTGGAAGGAATGGGAAAGGAAGACCAAGAAGACCTGGGGAGACGCTTAGGCAGGACGTGTCAGTAAAGGGGATGGATAATAATGTAAGAAGTGAGATAACTGCATCTTTTTATACTGCTGTCTAAATGAAACTTCTAGTGTACGGTGAACGTATTGAATTAACAAATATAAAAACAGCAGTTATAAAAGAAAATTTCTCGACGATACAGAATATTATATCTTTTCAGATCATCCACCCACTTCATGTGATATTTCCTCCTTCTTTTTTGCATGACAGTGTAAAGTTTACAAATTAGTTTTTGTATTCAGTGCAAATTAAACTTGAAATAATGTATTACTGGTTGCATACTTAATAGTAACGAATTATCAAATAATCTTTGTAAAAAGCTTGAACTAAAAATTCAGAACATACCTACATGAGCATATAATTTATATATTTATTTAACCATTGATAGCATGATTAATACAAACTCTTGATGACAAGTTTATGTATAAATACACTTGTTATTTATAAAAACTAATTTTTCATTTTTTTTCGAGAACTTTTCATGTCGTCCTCGTAAACAATAGTTGCACAAAAATACTTTCGATAAAGAATTTGTTTATACAATTAATTTTCGTTATCTTTCAGGTATATTCGTCTCCTTACGAACGTCCTCGAATGGCAGCACAATAACTCCAACAATTCCATCCAAGTGTGCGTCAAAGCGGAAGACGTGGTCGCCATTTCCAATCACACTCGACTCATTCCCGGTTTACACACTCTCAGAACTAGGGCAAGACTTCGTCGGCACAACAATCTGACTAATCACCAATTTCCTATTTGCGACCGCAACGGAAACAATCTTTTAATGATTGCGCCCAATAATCACTTACCGCACCGGAGATGTCTGGAGTTCCGACACGGAAGGGTGAAATTAGAAAATAAGGAAAAAGACGAGGACGATTTGAAAGAGAATGTGAAAATAACTGAAGAAAAGTGAAACACTATCATCTATTTGACTATAGTTGTTTTTATTCTGTGTAAAATCGTAAAAGATTGTCTTCGGTCTTCAATTCTATTTACCAGGGATGATCAGAAAGTAATAATTCAAGAATTACGTAAGACCTAGGGATTCTTTTAAAAAAATTACGTGTAGAAAGATTCCTAATTTGGTTCTTAAACTATTATCTTATGGTATTTTTTATTAACTATTATAATAATGATAAAGATTTATGTAAACCTAAAAAATAGTCTAAAAACATGAAGTAACATGTAGAAGACGCCGGTATATAACAGCTGTGTCCAGGTTTTAACAATGCATTAAGCTCAAGGTTAAATTTTTGAAGAAATGCTAATATATTTTAGACTACTTGTAAATTGCATGAAAAACCGTTAAAGTAAAAGTAATAAATGAAGCAAAACTCAACACAAAACATAGACTAGTAATAGCGGAACTAATAGGAACATCAGATATTTAATTATAGCCCTAATAGCACATGAACGTCCAGTGGACGTCCATATTACGTCCTTCCCGGACTTTAAGGACGTCCCTGGAACGTCGGCTTTGGTCCCAAGGATATCCTTTTATCGTCCTAAGCAGACGTTAATTAGTCCTTAATCGAACATTTATAAGACGTCCGGTGGACTCACCTGACGGACTTTTGGGATACCCCTCGGATGTCCATTAGATGTCATAGTACGAAATACTAAAAGTGGCGTCATCCTATTCATATTAGGAATGTATTTTTGAAAATAAAAAAACAGTTTAAAGAATTTAAATTTATTATTACATATTACTACATGCTACATTAGATATTATACATTTATTTATTTATATTTGTTTCCATAAATAAACAAATCCACTGTCAAAATTATACAAAAATGCAACATTATGGAAATATACAAGTACAAATTTATTTATACAAAGTATCTTTTTGCATTTTGTGTTTCAGTACTTCAAATACTACCTAACGCTATTGATACATACACACATGTCCAAAAGTTTGGAATACGTACAAATAGTATATCTACGCCTATGGTGGTTTTAAAACTGTTGTTGATATTTATTCTATAGCGTTTTTAAATGAAAATGATAAAAAATTTGAATCATTTTTGTATGATTTTGGTCAGTTTCAACTGATTAGCGTATTTACACATTATTTCAGTCTTTGTTTAAATTTGAATTGAGCCTTTTAAAAATGCTTAAAAACGTGATATCTCATTTTTACAGATCCAGAGTAATTGCTTTGTTACAACAGGACTTTAGTCAAAGTTATATCGTGAATATTGCTGATGTTACTCAGAGTGCTGTATCGAAAATAAAAAAAATTCGAAGATACAAATGACGTCAAGGATCGTCCCAGAAGTGGTAGAAGTCGATGTACAACAGCAGCACAAGACCAGCAAATAACATTGATAGCTCGTAGAAATCGTCTGGAATCTACAAGTGGTATATCCAGAGAAATTTCTAGGCTTCAAGAACTGAATATTTTACGGCAAACAATAACACGCAGACTAAATGCGGTAAATTTGTATCGTAGAAGACCGCTACGTGTTCCCAAACTAACCTACCAACACAAAATAGTAAGGTTGCAATGGGCTAGAGAAATAGTGCATCATGGTCCTAACTGGAATAACGGGATGTTCTCTAATGAGTCAAAAATTGGCTTGGTATCTGGTTCGCGAAAAACACTGGTTTGGAGGGCCCCAGGACGACAAGCCCGACTAGAAACAGCCCAACCGCGTGTCCCATTTGAAGGTGGCAGTATTATGGTTTGGGGTGGTATTATGAGTGGTACACGGACGCCACTGCTGGTTCTGGAGAGAAGAGTCACTGGTGCTGTGTACATCGAGGAAGTTTTAAATCCTGTCCTACGTCTATTCCGAGGGGCGGTAGGTGATGAATTTGTGTTTATGCATGACAACGCACCTCCTTATCGAACAGCAGCAGCACAAAATTCTCTGGAAGAAGAAGGAATATGTACATTACAGTGGCCCTCGAATTCCCCTGACATGAACGTTATTGAACATGCTTGGGACATTCTCAAAACACGCATCAAGAAGCGAAACAATCCCCCTATTACACTTCGAGAACTGAAAGATGCTGCTCGTAAAGAATGGGAAAGAATTCCGCAAGCCCAGCTCGACCAGTTAATCGGCAGCATACCAAATCGCCTATAGGCATGCACACAGGCCAATGGAGGAAATACTAATTATTAGTTTTATTAAAAATTATTTTTTTCTATACTAATTTATTTTTAAATGTAAGTTCTACATTGTACGTTTTTCACTCCAAGAGAATAAATAATTTCTTTGCATATCGTTTATCTGCTTTTGAGATTTATTTAGTATTGTTGAGAATTGAAACAAAATGATGTTTAACTATTCAGAACAGTTTATATATAAAAATCAATAAAAAGATGAAATATTCCAATATTCCAATCTTTTGGACATATGTAAGTTAAACAAATCTTATATTTGAACCACAATTAGTTCTACGATGACGAAGATGGAAATGTGAATTCTGACGCCGTAAACAGGGAGGAATATGAAAACAAATTAGCTGAAGCAATTTAGGATATCGGATTATTTCATTAACAAGTTTAAAAATAAAGATTAATTCAAAGTTAACTCTTCTGGTAAGAAGGGAATCCAGATTCATGAAATTTATCCTACCAGAATAAGAATATGGTCTACAGTCTACACAATTTACAAGAACACTATATATTATATAGTAGATGAGTCTTCTACAGCTAGCGCCGTTTCTCGCATCCTAATTCTCTGGCGGTCATTGCATCTTCTACATATTTTTTCTATTATCTATTATGTCTAGGTCAATTTCCATTTCTCTCCTAATGTCTACGTTCCTTACCCTATCAAGTCTAGTATGCCGGCAACATCATTTTCAATAGTCCATTTCCATTGCCTTAATTTTTTTTGAAAATTAATGTATATTCACAAATTGAACAAATTAATTTCAGATTAAGTTAATTATACATTACTTATTGTGGATAAATCATCATTCAAAAGCGTGAATTTAAACATGTGAATTTCAGGTGCAAGGTGCCATAGTCTTAATGAATCTCGCCTCAAATAGAAGAATATGTATTTATTTCTTCTTCTTCTTCTTTTTATACTTCTTCTTCCTCTTTAAAAGCAATTCTGATTGTTCATTGGCGGATTAATACCTCTATGGAAGGTTGCCACTCCATCTTTTGCGTGGTTGTCCGATATTTTTTCTGCCAATTGGTGACTTATCTCTTGCTATTTTAATGACACAGGTTTCCTCTATTCTGCTTATGTGGTTATTCCATTCTTTTTTTTTCTATTTTGTGTCCATTTATTTAGACATTGTACATTACATTTTCTTCTAATGTCTTCACTTCTCTTTCGATCTCCCAGCATATTTCCTGTAATTCATCTCAGTACTCTCATCTCTGCCGTTTCCAGTAGAATTTGCGTTGTGGCTGTGTCGGGTCTTATTTTTGAGGCATATGTTAATATTGGTCTCACACTGGCCTTATAAATTCTTGATTTCAGCTCAGTGTTAATGTATCTGTTTCGCCATATAGTGTTATTAAGGCATCCTGCAAGTCTATTTGCTTTTTGTACTTGATCTCTCACTTCTTTGTCTAGGTCTCCATAGCTAGATAGTGTAATTCCCAGGTATTTTATTTCCATTACTTGTTCAATACTGATGCCATCAATTTCTATTTTACATCTGGTTGGTTCTTTGCTGACTACTATTGTTTCAGTTTTCTGAGATGAGATTGTCATATTAAATTCGTTTGCTCTTATGTTAAATCTGTGGACCAGTCTTTGCCGACTATCTTCATCTTGGGCTATCAATATTGCGTCGTTTGCGTAACAGAGTGTTTTGATTTCTTTGTTTCCCATTCTGTATCCTCTTCCTTTGTTAACGGTTTTGATGATTTCATCCATGATCAAATTGAAGAGCATGGGGCTCATGAATCCCCTTGTCTTATTTCGCTGCCTATTTATATAGGGTCTGTAAGTTTTCCATCTATTCTGACTTTCATTTTGTTGTTTTGGTAGATGTTTTCCATAGTTTTTATAATACTTAGGGGAACTTTTCTATTATACAGAAGATGGATTACATCTTTGAGTATAACTCTGTCAAACGCTTTCTTTAGGTCAACCCGACACAGAAATGCTGGTTTTTTTTATGTCTAATGACCAAATAAGCAGTAATTATACTTCGTCACATAAAAACAAAAATAACTGTATCCATAAAATATATGGCCACGTCTAATACGACAAATATTCATTTATATCTCATCTGTAGTTCTTGAAGCAACCTCAGTTAACGATAAGTTTCATCGCCTGTATGAGCGATGAAGCGATAGTGTAAATTCTCAAATGTACCTTAAATTTATTTACGTTTACATATTACAAACTTTTTAAAATCTTGGCTATATGTGTGTCCTCAAATGCTTTTTTTTGCTTTTTCTCTAGCCAACTATATTTTTTAATCATATTATAATTTTATTACTGATCAGCTTCTTAAGGCTTCTCCTAACAAAATTCGTCATTGGTCTCCTCAGCAATTTTGGAAAGCTCATTAACCTAAAATATAAACCAACATGTAACAGTAATCTAACTACTCCACAAACTTGATCATCCATGCTTAATTATTTTAGCTTAACCTAGGTATCTAATAAAAAAAGTTATCATCAGCTTTAATAAAAATATAAACCAACATTTATAAGTTCAACAGCCTCTGTTAAAAAATCAATCAAATACTCATTTGCATCTTTTGGTTTCTCATAACCATGGTAAATGCCTATTAAATCTACAATTTTTGAATCTATAAATAAATTACACAAAATAATTTGTCAGTGTGATTCCATCAAAATTCACACAAATTTCTATTGTTTCTTTGCGAAGATAAAAAACTTTTGAAATTTGAATCATATAGATCAGAGTATTTTTAAGACCAAAGTGGAAATTTTTCCAAGGAAAAAGTCTTTAAATTTTAGTTCTCTGGGTAAATCTTGCTGTAACTACTTGTTTCCTACTTCTCAAGTAAGATTGGATCCAATTCGAAGATATACCTCGAATTCCGTAGAAATTTAGTTTTTTTATCAAAAAACTAAATTTTTGTAGTAGTCACAAAAAACAGTGGCAGTGTAAAGATTGTCTAGCGCTTGGTAAACCTCATGTAGTACAGAAAATATAGCATCACTGGTACATTTATTAGATAACAAACCGAAGTGTTTTTGTGATAAAACGTTGTTTTCAACGAGAAAGCACATAAGTCGGGTTTTTATAAGTTTCTCAATATTTTTGTATAGTACCGGTAGTAAGGTAATAAGTCTATAATTGCAGTAAAGTTTAGATAATATAGAAATGCTACATGAAAATATTATTAGAATAATATTACTTATGATGTATGCTTACTTATGTACTAGTTTATTTAATAGATATCAGCCAGATATTGTCTAATTGCTTAAAAATTGTCAATACATAATCTTATTTGGTCACTACCACCACAGTGGTAGTAACCGAATAAGATTGGACCACAGTGTCCAATCATTGTCAGTGTATAATGCTAATCCAGAAACTATGTCAAGTTTTAAAAACAGAAACATATGGAAAATAGTTTTAGTTGAAGCTAAAACAGAAAAATGCCATTTTTATCTTCACACTAAACAGTTTTAGGTTTGATTATATTTCATTTCTATACTAGACTAATAAATACAGTGCTTAAAAATGCTGTCTAGAAGAATAAAACTAAAACTACCTCAACAACAGCAAATTAACTTTTCCCTTTTCCAATGTATCTGTATTAAAATTTGATATGTACCCAAATACTGATTTATCTCTTTAAATACATCCGATCTCATAAGCGTAAGGTTTTGTGTTTTTAATTTGTTGTATTATTGTATAAGAACTAATTGTTAATTATTTATTGATTTTATTATATAAAATATTAAAATTTTTTTTAACATTTCATTTATTTACAATCTGTAATAATGATAACAATAAGTAAATTAAAAAGGTAAAAGAAATAATAAATTAGACTTACTCACAATCAATTTAATTTAACTAATCAGACGACCGGTTTCGCTTTCTACAATATGCAAAGCATCTTCAGGTCACGATACAAAGTTAAATAAATGCTGAAAATAATAAACCCATATTAGGGTGTTGTCTAATAAAGATAAAACAAAGATAGGTGATATAAATTATATAAATTACAGTAATTATGCCAATATTACATGTCTGTGGTTTTTCAAAATGAATAAAATGTTTAAGCTGACAAGGTAAGACCCACAAATTGGTAAAATAGTCTATTAAACTGTAATGAATTAATAAATAAACAAATAAATAAAACATTACTTACATGCCGGTACTCTATTAATTGATGTTTATTTGTTTATTTATTAATTCATTACAGTTTAATAGACTATTTTACCAATTTGTGGGTCTTACCTTGTCTGCTTAAACATTTTATTCATTTTGAAAAACTACAGACATGTAATATTGGCATAATTACTGTAATTTATATAATTTATATCACCTATCTTTGTTAAAATGTAGAATAGAGAAGGCTAGGAGTGCATTCAATAACATGGCCAAACTCTTTAAAAGCCACAATCTTAATCTGGAGATAAAAGTAAGGCTCCTACGATGTTATATCTTCTCAATATTGTATTACGGAGTTGAATCCTGGACACTAACTGAAGCAATGGAGAAAAAACCTGAAGCCTTCGAGATGTGGCTATACAGGCGAATTCTAAGGATATCATGGACAGACAAGATAACCAACGAGACCGTATTACGAAGAGTGGGCAAAGAAAGAGAGGTGATGTATACCATTAAAAGGAGAAAGTTGGAATATCTCGGACATATAATGAGAAACAGCACTAAATACAGATTACTGAAGGTAATCCTACAGGGTAAAGTATTCGGAAAGCGAGGAATTGGGAGAAGGAGAATATCATGGTTGAAGAACCTGAGGAAATGGTTCTCCACAACAACAACGAATCTATTTAAAGCATCAGTCAATAAAATAATTATAGCCAGAATGATTGCCAATATTCGGAACGAATAGGCACTGAAAGAAGAAGATCTTTGTTTTATCTTTATTAGACAACACCCTAATATGAATTTATTATTTTCAGCATTTATTTAACTTTGTATCGTGACCTGAAGATGCTTTGCATATTGTAGAAAGCGAAACCGGTCGTCTGATTAGTTAAATTAAATTGATTGTGAGTAAGTCTAATTTATTATTTCTTTTACCTTTTGAAATGGACTCACACAAGCAACACATTCATGATTTGAATAAGTAAATTGTTTAATTAAATAACAAGAGGCTTGCAGGAGACTGTCCAATAACAATATTAACCTTATTTAACCTATTAAATCATAATTTTAGTAACAAAAGTATTTGTGAGTCTCTAATAATAAATGTGTAAAATAAATTAACAAATTTTTTGAAAATTAAAAATTTAAAATCTTGTTGGCAGATCAATTTGAGTGTGGCCATTTAGCCTTCTGTTTCCCTGGGACCTCATAAGGTTCTTCGCTAGCCTGTTAGAGTGCTTTTGCAGCCGTCTGTCTGTATTTTTGGAAGTAACTGGCAATTTCTTCTTTGACAGTCTTCATTTGAAGTTCGCAATTAATGAATTTGTTGGGCATGTACCGGGGTGCATTTGTGATGTCCAGGAATCTGTTCAAGATGTCGATATTGATCCTCTCAGTTGGATTACATAGCTCCATATTGGCTTTATTATTGACTTCTATACTAGAATTTCATTGTACAAATTCAGATGTGACCTTTTTCCTATTAGCCAGTACATTTTACTGAGTTTCAGACTCAACTGTTTTCTTTTCATGAATATGTGTTTCTTCTACGTTAATCTGCGGCTCAAGTACATACCAAGGTATTTTACACCATTCTTTTGTTGTAGTTAATTCGCCATGTTTGTAACTAAGTCTTTATTTTATCGAGATTGATCTGCAGCAGTTGCGAGGCGATGTTCGGGTTTGAGTGAGCTACAATGATATCTGTGTCGTCTGCATATGTGGCTGTGATAATATTTTGACTTGTAGGAAGATCTGCTGTGTAGAGTAGGTAGGAAATAGGTCCACTGCACTACCTTGGGGTACTCCAGCTTTAATTGGATATACGCTAGTGGACTGATCCTTTACTTTTACAAAGAAATGACGATCGGAAAAATAGTGAGGATTAGAAAGTAGTTGATAGGAAGGACTTGTCTTATTTTGTATAGCAGGCCAGTGTGCCAGACTTAATCAAAAGCCTGCGAGATATCCAAAAAGGCTGCAGATCTCTATTTTTCTCTTCCAAGGCTTTGCTTATGAAATTGCAGATTCGGTGAACTTGTCCAGTGGTAGCATGTTGCAAGAAGCTCTCTCACGTGCAAACGAGGAGAAACGAAATGCAGAAGTTATCAATAACATTCGATATGCTGACGATATTGTAATAATGGCAAGAACAGCGGAAGATCTACAACATCTAGTTGAGAGTATGAATGAGATATGTAATAAGTACGGCATAAGGATGAACGTCAAAAAAACAAATATATGACCTTCAGTAAGAATCCAATACCCAACTCGAAAAAGTAAATGAATACAAATACTTGGGAACCCTCATCAATGAAACAGGTGACCAAAATCACGAGATAAAAATACGTATTAAAATTGCCAGGTGTACCTTTATAAAAATGAAAAAATTATTTTGTAATCGTGATTAGTATTCAGCTACGAACTAGAATGTTAAAATGCTATCTATTCAGTACTTTGCTTTACGGTGTTGAGGCATGGACTCTTAAACAGAAGAATGTTAGAAATCTTGAAAGCTTTGAGATGTGGTGCTACCGCCGTATATTAAAAATAAGTTGGGTGGATAAAATTACAAATGAAGAGGTAATACGCACAATAAATAACGATCCAGAAGTTATACTGAATATAAAAAAGAGAAAACTTGAATACTTTGCCTACCTAATAAGAGGACAAAAGTACACATTCCTACAAAATATAATGCAAGGAAAAATCAGCAGTAAATAAAATTAGAATCGCCCTAATGATATCTAATCTCCGATAGGAGAGGCACTCAAAGAGGAAGAAGCATGTTGCTGTCTAAATCTAATCTGGCGGTTGGGTATTAGTTGCTGTTCCAGGAGAATTGGCTATAATCTGTCCAGTAGTAGTTTTTAAAAAATCTGATGGAAAGTGGACTAATAGGTCTATAGGACTTAACTTCTTCTGCAGGCTTGCCTGGTTTGGGTACTCAGATGATTTGAGCTACTTTCCACACAAGAGAATAATAACCAGTTCTTAAGATTGCGTTAACAATCTGTGTTAAATTTGCACTCCTTTCTTGAGAAGTTCTTTTAAAATTCTTGCAGTGATTAAACAAAACCCTGGGAACTTTTTCGGATTCAGGCCTGTTTGGATTTTGTTGAAAACTTGTTTGGCAGTGAATTTCTCCAATCGTGCTTCTAGTTGTTATGGATATTCTAAATACGAATATTATTTTCTGCATCAGAGTTGCTGTTTTGAGCATGTGGTTGTAACACTTTCTCCAGGTATTTGGCAAAGACTGTAGACTTTTAGTCCATCGTCCGTTACTGGTCCGCATAGGAGGATTAGGGATTTGAGGACGGTTAATCTTTTCCATAGCGAGTATTCGGAGGTTTCCGTGACAGACAGATTTTGTAGATATCGTTTTATGTTGTTGTTTTTATTGTTGTTTAACAAAGTTTTTAATCGTACTGTTGCTTGGTTTTATCTATTGTTATCCTGGGGAGCGCAAGTTCTTTGCAATATTTTTCATAGTCTTTGTTTTTTTCGATTCTTTTATTTCGTTGAGGATAAGTCTTTTTGTATGATTGCTTCTATTTCTGTAGTTGTTGAGTACCAGCTAGCTTCCTGAATTATCCTATTTAAATTTATCTATATCGCCATCAGTTTTTAGTGGGATATTTAGATCCAGTCTGTCATCAAGAATAACCCGGAATTTAATTCAATTGGTATATTTATTATTTAGATATGGCGGAGGTTATGCTTAGAGAATATTTGTGGATATCATGACCAAGACAGGAGAGTGGTCGGATGAAAGATCAAAACAAGATTGTGCTGTCTGGGATTCGAGTGGTATTCCTTTGGTCACGTAGAAATCGGCCAAGTCTGGAATTTTGTTTGTGTCTGTGACTGAATATCCAGTGAGTTAATCGCCGCTAGCTAGAAACCTGTTTCCAAGTGTGTTGAAGAATTTTTGGTATTGATTTTTGGCTATGGTATTTCGTGGTGGACTGTATATTGCATTTATTGTTAAGGGACCATTCCAGTCTTCTATTCTAATACTTGTTGCTTGTATGTAGTCCCTGTTAAACTTATTTAATTCATGGTGTTTTATCGATGACTTGATTATAATTACAGTTCCTCCATGTGTAGTGCCTAATGAATGTGTGGTGTTATATAATACATAGTTGGGCATTTTCAGATATTTTCTATTTGTACAGTGTGTTTCAGAGATTAACATTGTGTCGATGTTGTGTATTAATATAAAGGCTTTAACTCTTGAGTATAATTTGTTAGCCCATTGACATTCCAAATAGCTATTTTTAAGAATTTGATTACTTTTTTAATATAGTGACGATAGTGGTGAGAAGATTTAACATTGTACCCATTTGTTTTATCAGCACTTTAACACATTCTTTAGTTCAGCCATATCATTTGAGATGTGAGTAGTGGTAGTAGTTACTTCTGTTTGATTCGTATTACTATTCTTAATTTCTTGCGAGTTTTAACTATTTGGGCGTAGAAAACTCCTGCTTGTACATGTTGTACATGAGTAATTATCATGCTAATCGTTGGTAATTTTTTTGTTTGTTGCTCCTTGTATACTCCATTGCAGAGTATACACTTGACGTTGGCACGTCTTTCTTTCTTTCTGTTGCATGATCCCCAGTGCACTTTACACAGCGTAGTCTAACATGGCAAGTATGGCTTGGTATGTCCGTTTTTCTGACATCAACAGTATTGTGGTATCTCTCTATTTTGGTACAGTGGTTCAATTTTAATCTTATGGTTTATACAAACTCTGTGTCATATATATTTTTATTATTTTCAGAAGGTCCCAGGTCGTTGAAAAATATGGATAGCTAGTTTCTAGTTTTAGGGTATTTGATGTTCCAAATGTTTCTAACAGCTGACCTTTCTCTTCTATTTCCTTTTTTACAGGATTTTTATCTACTGAGTTACGCATGTTCTTAAAAACAAACCTGAAACACACTACTCGTTTCCTCCTACTTCATCCCGTTGTAACGTTACTGCGTTATTGGCACTCAAATTTAAACATTGACAGTGAGATTAGTGCTGAATATTTAATTGCTGAAAACTTTGAATATTATTGAAGAGCATATCTTATAAAGAGAAACAGTAGTAGAAAAAGTTATAGAACAATTTTTGCGAAAAAACAGTGAAAATGACTCAAAGATGGCGTAAGTGACGAAAAATCGTATTCTCGGATTTAATTCTAAATACATATTTCTATTAAACCTCATTTTAAAGAGGAAGTACAGTAATTTGTTTCTGTTAACCAATGACTGGACCTATACCCACATGGAAAAAAGCTTGGGGTAAAAATCGCGTTTTTCACGATTTTGCTTTGTTTTTTGAATATATTTTTGTCAAAAAAAAAAAATTATTCTTGACTTTAAAAGGTGACATTTCAATAGGACAATTAATGTTAAACAACTTTTATACAGATTTATATACGAAAAATGCGTAGAAGTTTGTGTTAAAAATAAATAAACTGAAAAATAGACTAATTCACTTCACACCTTTCTCAAAAATTCACCCCTTTAAATGGTAAGACCCCACGGTGTTTTCATATTTGCCGGTTCATTGACCATATAAAACAATAAAACCTCTTTAACCTTGTATTTCCTTTTAGCCCTATTTTTTTTGACACAGTCAATAGCCTGTAAACCGAAACTCATTTTTCATTTTCCGCGTAGGCAAGAAAATCTAACACCAAAGCTATTTCCTTACACTGTCTTAGTTAGGTGACGTCACACTCGTCGACCTTAGCGACCAATAGGAGCACGCTAATAAGAAACTGCGAGAAGAATGCGAGAGTACCAACGCTGGTACCTGTTCGCTTCGTAAGTATTACCAGAAACCTCGACGGTACTCCTAAGTCTACCGTAAAGTGATCTCGCGTGAATTCAGGTGCGCTTGTGCTATTTTTAGTGTTTTTGTGTATTAATGGATGTTCTCAGTTTCTGTTAGTACCAGAACTAAGAGGAAATACTAGGTAAAGTAGTTTTTTCATTTAATTTGATTAGTCATGATGATATCATGCTAGTTTGTGAAGGATTTTACGGTTGGGTCTTACTTTCTAATTTTTATTTGTAATACATAAATCCGCGAGATTAAACACAGATGGGAAAGGCTTAGACCGGCCAGAACTGCCGTACATAAAACAGTGAAATCCGAACTTAAGTATGTCATCGTAATTGTTGAACTTGACTGTATTTACGATGTTTTTAGTATAATTTGACTTCGATATGTAGAATTTGTCATGAAATTAGTTTAAAAAAATTTTTTTATTAACATTACATTCATTATAGTGCAACCTTCAATAATTTTTATATTTACTTATTCTGGCTATACTTTTCCAATAATAAAAGTGTAATAAATATTTATTATTTACATTAAAAAAAAATGAGATAGGAGAGAATGTAATATTTACCGAGTATTGTCCTTGCTATTTACATGTATGTAACCATGCACAAAGTGGATTCAGAAGTGGTAGGAGTATACAGGATCACATATTTACTTTTAAACAGATAACACAAAAAACAGAAGAAGAAGCAAGAGAAAGAGAACATATACGTAGCATTTCTTGACATAGAAAAAGCCTTCGATAAAGTACCAAGATAAAAACTATAAAATATACTAAGAGAAAAAAGAGTGGACAACAAGTTACTGAGAATGGTAAAAAAAGATACAATGAGAATAACAATGCCGTAATAGGTAATAATACAACCATAGATACGTTTGAAATAAATGAAGCCCTAAGACAGGGGGGGGATAACACTATTTACAATATTTATAGACGAAATTATTAGGAATTGCACAAACAGGAGTAAAAAACTGAATGTAGAGTACTAAAATCTGCAAAGAGTAGAAATCTCGGAGCAGTATTTCGACAAAAGTCCATGGGGTTAAGACCTGGACTTCTGGGTGGCCAAGAAATAGGTGCGTCACGACCCCTGCCAATCCTCCGACCAGGATACTGCCTGCAAAGGTATTCCCGGACTTCATTACTGTCATGCGGTTGAGCGCCATCTTGTAGAAACCACATATATTGCCTTATTGCAATATTCACTTCTTCCAAATACTCTTGTAAATCGTTTGTCGTTTGTAAATCTTCCAAATACTGGGCCTATTAGATTGTTATTCACGATTCCTGCCCAAACATTAACTTTGAAAGTCCTTTGGCGATGAGTCGTTTTTTTCGACTTTCGTTTGTTATTTCATTTCTACTGAAGGTAGCCTCGTCAGTAAACAAAATATTTCTAATAAAATTAACATTTCGAGTGTTTCCCATTAACAACCAATCGCAAAATCCAATCCCTTTAGGATAATCTTCAACCAATAACTCTTGAACCGTTGTTAAGTGATAGGGTTTAAGCAGCTAATCCTTCAAACGCCTCTAAAAAATGTCTTTATCAGTTGCATTCATTATTGGACAACCACTATTTTGTCCCAGAAATGTGTGACTTAATTTATGACATACCTTTTTGAAATACCCTGTATATGCGAAAGAATACTCACTGCAAACAGTGCATCTCAAGTCCCCAACGTTTCCTAAATTCCATTTGTGTATTAGTTATATATTTTTCTACTTTCTTATGTATTCTATTGTGATTTATTATTTTTAAAACTAATTTTAAGACATGGCTCATTAAGGCTATGGTGCGATGTTCATTACACTCCTTTGCATTCGCTTTTATTAAGCAGTATATATGTCGACTAGAGCCATTCTTTAGGAATGATTCCTGTTCTATATATGGTGTTAAATAGATTCAAAATAAAGTTAATGGACTTAATATTCACAATTTTGAGTAATTCCATCAGGCTCAGGAGATTTTCCACTTACATCTTATTTCAATGTGTATTCTCTTTCTTCTCTTATACTGTCAGGCCCAGTATAGTCTTTAAATTCTTTTGATGCATCTATTCTCACTTAGTCTTCAGAAAGCTGTGCTATATATTCTGTCCATTTCCATAAGTTCACTACTTTGATATATTAATTGGCTAGTTTGAACTGTTTTCCCGTTCTTGTTAGATCCTTAATTATTTTAGGTACTTTAAAAGTTTCACATTTTTCTCTTATTTTCCCCGTTCTTGGAACAGCTCTTTGCTTGACTAAAATAATTTTCTTTCACTCATTGAATGAAAGTAGTGTTTCTTCAGTCATTTAATCTTTATGTTTTCTTTTCCTTAGTTCTAAGTTTTCACTTCCTGGTTTAATTACTGTTTTTTTTTGTTTATAGGTTAACCTAACTTCTTAGTTTATAATTTATTTTGAAGACGATTTCCGAATTAAAAATCTAAATGTCAAAACACAAGAAAACAGTTTCAGAACCTCTTCTTAGTGGCACGCATCTTAGTAGTTTTTGGGTTATATAATACATTGTAGATTCCAAATTTTAGCTCCAGAATAACTTTTTATTAATTTCTATTTACATATCTATTTTTAAATCTCTAACCATTTTTTTTATGCTAATAGTAGTAATCTAAATAACTACTTTCAGGTACATTCAATATCTTTCTTAACATTTATCATATACCTGGTTGTTTCTTTTTTTTTTATTTTCCATAACCTTACCAGTGGCATGCATGAACGTTTTCCAAATTGGGCAATTATATTTTAATTACTTATTTATTATCTATTCACAGCAATTTTAACTATTCCCATGTCCTTGTTGCTAATAATTTTAATTTGAAAACAACAAGTTGTTAACCATAACTGTGGTATAACATGGGGTATAATATAAACAAAATGTTTTTAACTTTAAAGGAGCGCTATAAAAAGCACTAAAATTCAATACAGGCACATTGTAACTGATTTAAACAAATTTATTACTAAACAGAATAGTCACGATACAAAGCACCATTTCCTTTCCTTCTAAGACAAGTATCCGGATATAGTAAAGAATTCCAACAGAAATTCTATTCTGAAGCTATTTTCTTGTGGCATCTTAATCCAATTACTATTTTCGTTGGGAATAAGCCACAATTTAAGTTTAAAATAGGTTATTTTCGACGTTTCGATTTCCGAAGTGGAAATCGAAATGTGGCTTATACCCAATGAAAATAGTAATTCTTTAATAAACAGAAAGATACCATGGTGGAATAATAACTTGGAAATAAAAAGAGGAAAGATAAAAAATTTATTTAACCAAGGGCTCAGGTGACTAAGAGGATTGTCACGAAGGTCTGATTAAATATAATAAGGAATTAATAGAGCAAAAAGAGAATCGTAGAAAAGGAGATAACTGTAGAAATCTCAAGTCTCAACATTTTTAATTGTTTATTTGCATTTTACGCTTTAAGTAAGCATTTTCTAAAAAATCAAAACAATTACTTCTTAAAATAACCCAAATTATCAAAGAAATAGTATTGAAGCAAAAAAAGTTTTTTCTTTTATAATTTGTTTAAAAATTGTTATAAATAAATAGGTTCCCGTAAAAAATTTTAACATAGCGTAATACTATTATAGCATAGCATAGCATAGCATCATAATCTATCGATTAAAACCAGTTGCAGCTTGTGGGTATGAAATTTTCGACAAAAGTCACCCGCCTATTTCTACGAATGCACATTTCCTGCTTCCTTTTGGTTACATAAGCTTCGGTTTTCTGATTATTTTCGAAAGATCCTTCTATCTTATATCTAGTTATATTAATCGACAACCTAGGTATCTCTTATTTGACATAAAATAATATGAAAAAAATATTACAAGTTACGTATTATAGAATATATTTAAGAATTAAAATGGGACAAGAAATCACCTCTCCTTTTCAAACAACAAAAGGACTAAGACAAGGCTGCTGTCTGTCACCCACCTTATTTAAAATCTCTTTGGACAGATCCTTAGTGAAATGGGTAAAAAAATGTAGAAACATGGGAATAACGGTGGAAGAAAACAAGCTATATACACTTTTCTTTGCGGATGACCAGGTAGTAATTGCCGAAGACAGCTACGATCTTAGCTATATGGTAAGAAAACTGCAAGAAGAATATGAGGTGGCAGGTCTAAACATGAATATGACAAAATGTGAATATCTCTCAGTGGGAACAGATGAAATATGTGACCTAGTCTTGGAAGACGACAAAATCAAAGGCGTGCAATCCTGCAAATATTTGGGGGTCATTTTCAACAAGAAGGGAAATAGCGCAGATGAAATCAGAGAAAGAATAAACAAGGGCAGAGCAGCGACCCATGCCTTAAACTCTCTTCTCTGGCAAAAAACAATTCGACGAGAAACCAAAAAACACATTTACGGTAGTATAGTCCAAAGTATTACACTTTACGGTTCGGAAGTATGGGACGTCACCAAAGCTAATAGAAACAAACATGACGACAGAAATGGATTATCTGAGACGAAGCTGCGGTAGATCGAAACTGGAGAGAGTTAGAAACGAACAAATAAGAAACGAATTGAAAATGGAGAGAAATATCAATGATGACATAGAAAGAAAACAATTAATCTGGTTCGGACATGTTAAAAGAATGCCAGAGTACAGATGGCCTAGGAGAGTACTGGAATGGATCCCTCCTGAAAGAAGAAAGAGAGGACGACCACGGAGAAGTTGGCGCAACGATATTGATGAAGCAATGGCGGCAAGAGACTTAGAAGAGGCAACTGCATATGACAGAAAAAGATGGAAATTGGGGGCGGAGAAGCGGCGACAGCCGTAATAAATCCGTTATTATATATACGTATTATAAAATAGCCACGAGGAAACATTACAAAAAAAAATATTTACCAGAAGATAGTTAGTCTAAGGATACATGATACAACGAGAAATTATCCAGCGTCAAGAATAAGTAAATAATGATAGCACCACATTTATAAAATACTTTGATAGTTGTGGAATTGCTCATATTTAAAAAGCACATTGACTTTTAAACTCGTGTTGACACCTTATCAATAGCGGAAGGAAAGAATCTTACTAATAGTTTACATGTGAATGGGGTCTCAAATTTACATACCACCTGTAATCAGGTAAATAAAAAAGTTAAAACGCACTTTTTTTATTATCCGAACAAGAAAAAATAATATGTTTATTTAGCAGCATTATGGAAATCGTACAAGGCGTTAAAATCGCCCATAACGATAGCGAACTATATTTTGGTATTATACCAGGACAAAACTGGTCCATGTTTCTATTCTTTTATGTGAGTATTTATATTTATTATTATCGTGTCGATAAACAGGGAAGCCTGTTTATTTTACTAGTATTGTTGTTGAAAGTAAACTAATTATTTATGAACTTGTATGATATGATTGATTAAATCATAATGTTTTTCTTACATCAACTGAAATAAATGAAAATAAATCCAACGTAAGTATGTTTTGAGGTAGGGGAAAAGGAAAAGTACCAGATTCCCCACAAGACAAGAATATGTTATATAATATTATATTATATTTAATTAATTTATATAATAAACTACTATAATAGCATTGGCGATGCACAGAATTGAATTTTGTACAGTTAAAAATAAAGAAGAACAAAAATTGTTTAAATATAAAGCAGTTTATAATAAATTGTGGTTTATTTCTGTAAAATATAGTACATAAATCTTCAGTATATTTATGTTTTTCTTCTTCGTCTTGTGCCGGGATCGATTATCGAGCGTTGGCTATCAAAGTGGCTATAGTAACTTTGTTGACGGCAGCTCGGAAAAGACATGCAGAGGATCTGTTAAACCAATCAGGTTTCTAAACTATGACGTTCTTCTTCGACCTGGCCCGCTTCTTCCGTCTACCTTGCCCTGTATTATTAAATGGAGTATATTATATCTCTCTGGGTGACGCATAACATGGCCAAAATATTCAAGTTTGCGATTTTTAACTGTTTTGACGACTTCCGTAACTTTTCCCATTCGATGCAAAACAACTTCGTTACGAACTCTATCCATCCAACTTATTCATAGGATTCTCTCCGATACACCCAGATCTCAAAGGCTTCTAGTTTCTTGAGAAGTGTATCCGTCAAAGCCCAACCTTCGACACCATACAAAAGAGTAGAGAACACATAACAGCTCACTAATCTAATTTTCAGACTTAAAGTAATATTGTTTCCACATAACAGTTTCTTCATCTTAAAGAATGCAGCTCTGGCCTTCTCTATCCGTATTCTAATTTCTTTGCTCGTGTCCCAGTTCTCATTTAGATTACAACCAAGGTAAGTGATACTGTTAGTTCTCTCCAGTTGTTCACCATAAGCTGTTACCACTTCCAGTTGCATTGGCGTTGACTGACGACCATCACCTTTGTCTTTGCGGTGTTTAGCTTAGGGCCATATTCATTACACGCTGTGGTAATCCTATTAATTAAATGTTGAAGTTCTTTGTAATTGCTTGGAATTAACACTGTGTCATCCGCATATGTCAAATTATTAATATTGACGCCATTCATTTTTATACCACATTGAACATTATCCACTGCTTTATTGAAAACGAACTCAGAATAGATGTTAAATAGTAGCGGAGACAAAATGCAGCCCTGCCTTACTCCTCTTCGTATTTGAAGCTCCTCAGAAGTGTCCCGGCCAATTCTGATGTTTGCACGTTGATGTCAGCAAAGATTTTTAATAATGCGTAGGTCTTTATCATCAATACCTACCTGCTGAAGAGTGGCTATCATTTCAGTATGTTTACTTGATCAAAGGCCTTCTCAAAGTCAATAAAACAAATATAAAATGGATGTCCGACATCGCTGCATCTCTGTACCATAACCTGAATACTAAATAGTGCTTCTCTTGTTCCAAGGTTATTTCGGAATCCAAACTGTGTGTCATCAAGTTGTTGTTCTATTTTTTGGTACACCCTAGAGTACAAAATTCGTAGAAATATCTTTAAAATATTACTCATCAAACTGATGGTTCGGTAGTCACTACATCTTTTTGCATTTGCTGTTTTAGGTATCGTCACAAAAGTCGACAGTCGCCAATCCGTTGGTATGTAGCCAGTTTCATAAATTTTATTAAACAGATGAAGGAGAGATATTTTACCTGAACTTTCGAAGAGCTTTATTATTTCACTCGGTATTTCATCTGGTCCCGTCGCTTTTCGGGTCTTTGCTAATCGTATTGCTTGTTCAATTTCGTCCATAGTTATGTCAGGTCCTGTAACTACTTCGTTAATTTCAAGCTCGGGCCTTTCATCACTAAACAGTTCCTCAATATACTCTTTCTATCTGTCTATTTTATGCAAATTAGTGATAATCAGTTTTTCGTCTCTATCAACGATGTTATTTGCCTGCTTTTTGTTTTGACCTGTCAGTTTTTTTATTTTTTTATACATATTAAATCAATCATGTTTTCCCTGTAATTCTTCAATTTCTAAACATTTGTTTTCGAAGTATCTAAATTGTTTGCAATCATCTGGCTATTGTTTCTAATAAAATCCATATCCAGTTTGTTATAGAATCGTTGATGTTTTATCCGTCTAATTTTTGTAGCTGTCATTTATTTTGATTTGTCTTATAGTATTTAATCCATTGATATTTTCGAGTGTAACATATTGTGGTAGAATATTAATTTATTTCAACTTTGTTGTGCCTATTGGCGACTTTCAACTTTCGACGATAATATTAATTTTAGTTCCGCTTTTACCTCTTCTAATACGACTAGCACCTTTCTCGAGTTTTATTTTCTGTTTTATAACCTTACAGGAACTAATCGTGTTCCTCTAGTGAAAGTTTCAAGTGCTGAAGGATACTAAAAAACCAATGGTTAAAAATTTATTACTCATTATTCGAAGGTTGGGTGAAACAGGGAAATAAATAAAAGTAGTTAACCTCCACAAAAGTGCAATAAATATTTTGGGGGACGTTGGCAAATAGGTTGGAACAGTGAATTGTGTCATAAAAAATGGTTCAGTTTGTGACAAGACGATTTGTTTAACAGATATATAATTTTAATAAATTTAAATTATTCTTAATTTGGTTGTTAAGAAAAACAAAACCTAAAAAAGTAATAAAATTCAATGGATCGCTAGAATCTATCTTAAGTTTACTTAAAAATTCTCTGTAGCAAGCTTATATATATTTTTTTACTTTATGGCATAAATATAACATTTAGTTCGTTATATTATCTCTCGTCCGTCAGATAATCAAGCGGGGCAGACGGCTAAAGCGAAATCCTCTAGTGGGAGTACTTTCGACACCTGGTCTATAGTGTATTTTTATGTATGAGAGAGTAATAAAACAATAAATTATGTATGCAAATCCCTAAACTGTTGATACGGGTGACTCAATGAAAAACAGATATTTGTCAACAAGTTTACAGAAGTATATAGGAAAACAATTTTAAATTGAGTATGACCACCAGGTATAAAGGTTGGAGCAGAATAGAATACAATAGTTGTGAGGGTTACTAATCCCTAAATAAGGTTGCCAGTGTCGGAGTGATGGAGGTTAACAGGTACTAATGAATTTGCAAGAAATGTAAGATGTTTATTTTATTGGTTATATATAACCAATAAAAGTTTAATAAGTACCTACCTATTTGCAAAATAAAGTTTAATTCTTTAGATAAAATAAAACGTTTTATTTTATCTATTTGCAAAATAAAGTTTAATTCTTTGCCTATTTGCAAAATAAAGTTTAATTCTTTAGATAAAATAAAACGTTTTATTTTATCTGAAATGAGTGCATTCCACGAAGTAAGGGTTTCAACAATCAAACATTTAATTCTTTAATTCCAGGAATCTACGACAGTAATTGACTAGATAATTACCTTCTAAACTTATTCCACAGAAAATGTGATAGTGGGTTTTTCCATTTTGTATATAGGAAGGTCCAAGTGGCGTATTCACAGTTCTTAACAGTTCACTAAAAGTAGGTACTTCAGTTGCAAGGTGCAGTTTATTGTGTATACTAGTGTTATGGAAAATTTGGAAGTGCTGCGTAAACGCCGAAAAATTGGTCCTCTAACAGTTAATGAAAAAACATTAATATTTAATTGTTTTAAATCATTTACAGACAAACGTTTATGTGAAAGTGTTGATGAGACCGTTGAGTTAGTTAGCAGTACACTTGGTGTTGGGAAATCTACGATTTACAGAGTTATTAAAGAAGAGAAATGTGGTAGTTTTCAAATGCCACGTAATGCTCCAGGGAAACCAATATTTCAAATAGAATATCATTTTAAAGAAGGACTTCGACGGAAAGTGCATGAATTCTTCTTTAGACAAGAATTTCCAACATTGGATAAAGTTCTTGTCTCAGTTCGAGATGATAAGGATTACCCAGAAATGAGTCGAAGTACGTTATGGAAACTTTTAAAAGAAATAGGCTTCCGCTGGAAAAAGAATCCCAGAAAGTCTATTTTATTAGAAAGAAGCGATATTGTCATATGGAGAAGACATTTTCTAAGAACCATAAAGGAAATGAGAAACCAAAAAAGAAAAATATTTTATCTTGATGAAACATGGATCAACGAGGGTCATACACCAAATAAATTTTGGCAGGATGAAACTGTTACAAGTCAAAGGCACGCTTTTGTAAATAACTTATCTACTGGTTTAAACCCACCATCAGGAAAGGGACGCAGGCTGATAATAGTACACATTGGCAGTTCAGACGGTTTTGTTGAAGGTGGTTTATTAACTTTTGAATCAACTCGTACCGGTGACTACCATGAAGACATGAACGCTGATGTCTTTCAAGAATGGTTCGAACAAATGATAGATCTTCTTCCTAAGAACTGTGTAATAGTAATGGATAATGCAAGTTATCACTCCAGACTTATAGAAGGAGTGCCCACAACCAAGTGGTTAAAAAAAGACTTGCAGAATTGGCTGAGTTCAAAAAATATTACGTACCATCCCGGATCTATAAGAAAGGAACTTTATTCGTTGTGTGCCCTTCATAAAGAAAAATTTAAAAAATACGAAATTGATGAAATTGCCAAAAATCGTGGAATGACAGTACTTAGATCCCCACCATATCATTGTGAATTAAACCCGATTGAACTGGTATGGGCACAGATAAAGAGTGAAGTTTCAAGAAAAAATACCACTTTTAAAATTCATGATGTTAAACAGTTGTTTTTGGAGGCCGTAAATAATGTAAAACCTGAAAACTGGGAAAAGGCAGTAAATCACACTATTAAAGAAGAGGAAAAAATGTGGAAGCTGGACAATATTACTGATAAAATGATCGAGCCAGTTATTATAAATCTTGGTTCTGAAAGTTCATCTTCTGAATCTGATTTGGATTTGTAACAAGTAGCTGTAAGTTTTATATTAATATTTTTATTCATCTATTTAACATACCTTAGACGGTTCTAAAAACTCTTTTTCTGTTTTGTAATTTTTAAAAATTAAAAAAAATGTGAATTTTTTAAAACTCTTTTTAATGTAGGCCAGTCAGTTCTAATATAGTGTGTGATAAAAGAGGTCACTTTTGTTTACATACACATAACACTTTATAACACTGAAATAATTCATTTATTTTTTACAATTATTCAAAGTAATTTTTCAATTAATCTTGAGCACGCCCATGGAGTGGTCGGAGCTACCAGTTAAAATTATGCTAATTACTCTCTCGTTCATAAAAATAAACTATAGTGTTGTATTACTTCCCAGAGCGGGAATAAGGTGCCCGGATAAGCAAACTTTTACGATGAGATGTCAATATAAGATGATAGGCGGGATTATACCGCCTCACACTATCCTGCATAACTCGGTAGAAGGTAACATATGAGAGTCCTTTTTTCTAGGAGCCTTATATAATAAGCATAAGTATGATTATAGCCTCCCATTGCACATTAGCGTGCTATGGGCGAGGCAGGATAAAAAACAGCCTGAGGAGCATTGAGACCACCTCACCTTGCACCACACTGCTCTATATAGAGTACAGTGTCGGTGTAAGAATGGGCCATTGAAGTAATCCTGTAATGTTATTCTTGTGTTATGTATTATGCGCCATATTCTGCTGAATAAGACGAAGTCTGGAGGGTACATTCGTCAATTATTTGCTTTATTTGCACTAGAAAAAAACCTATCCGTCCTCTTGTCGGTTTTTTGACACATTTCAAAGGACAGGAATAAGCTGAATGTATGTGTCGACTGCCCATACTTCGCTCGCACCGGTGATTGTCTTGCTGTTTATTTTAACCGAACTTTATTGTAATTCTCGTCATTCTTGAACCATTAATTCGACAAATTTGTGTGTTCATGTACAACTATCGTACCTATTACGCTTTGATTTGGGTTGTATTTAATGTGAAATGGAATGGACAAATAAAAAGGTAATATATGATAAAGTAAAGTGCATTTAATTAAAAATAATTTGCTGCGACCGTCAATACGTTCACGACTCACGTCCATTTTGGTTCTGCCAAACACGCATGATGCAAATGTTTGACATGTTTGGCCCACCGGTCAAAAAATTGTGGAGTAGCGTATTTGTTATTCGCTGACGGATAACAAATATTTGGGAGAATATAACGTAGCCACGTTACAAATTACACACAGCGAAGTGTAGTGCCGCCATAATGAGAGTCGCTGGTGTTGGAGGTGATTCAAGATCCATTGAAGTTGGGTTCATAAGTCTTTTTCTTCTATGCATATTTCTATATATATATATATATTATTTTTTTAAAAGGATGGTCCCTATGCAATTTACTATTTTTACTCGGAACTAACCACAATTTTAGTTTAAAATATTTTTTTTGACCTTTCGATTATTACTTCGGAAATCGTTCTCAAAATATAAATTTAAACCAAAATTAAACCGACATCGAAACGTCAAAATAAACATATTTTAAACTGAAATTTTGGGTGATTCCTAGTAAAATTGAAAATTGTGTCAAGATGCCAGAAGAAAGTAACTTCAGAAAAGTCCTAGTTTTAAAACTTACTCCTTAGGAACCGCTTTGTCACTTTGTATAACGTTTAAAAGTTGTAAGCAATTCTTCGATGCTCGATAATTATAACTGTTTAATTAGTTTTTTTTTATATTATTGATATTGAGTTTGTGATGACCATTTCAGATAATATGTGTAAGAAAAGAGTCGAACAGGGAAAACAACACTTTACTAACAGTTTAATTTTATTTCTTGTAAATAACTTTTATTTTTAAACCCACAAGCATTTTTTGTACAACTTGCTAATTCAGTTCTCATGAACATAATTGGGAATTCTTAAATTTTTTTTGGTTTTATAACTAAACTAATTATGCGAGTTAGTTTTAAAAATAATAATATGTATGAGTAATTTGTTTACAATATTTTAAAGTCAATTTATTCAGAAATGATAGTGGGTACTTCGACCTATATTTAGAATAATTAGAATAGATAAAACTGCCATTGCCAAATTAAAGCTTAGTCATTTGGAAAATTAAGGAAAGTACAAAAATTAAGTCCTAATTTAAATGGTAGAGAAGATACGATGACAAATGTAAGCCGAAAGCTGTACATATCTGATTACCACATATCCATATATCGGATAGGACCATTTTGTAGAGATAAAATAACTGATAGCAAAGGCCGTATTAGTATTGTTTAAGATAAACCCAATTTTTAAAAGTCGCAACATTCATGGTCAGAATCGAAAAACCGAATATAGTATGTCATCGAGAAAGACCAAACTTACTACTGGCATTTGCAGACGATATCGATCTAATAGGAAACACACGATTAAGGATGAAGGAGACTTTCGTGAGGTTTAAGAAGGAAACAGAGAAAATGGGGTTCCAAATCAACGAAAACAAGACGAAATATATGTATATGAGCCGCAATAACCAAAGCAGAGACAGAATCGGTCAGAACATCACCATCGATGACTTTCACTTTGAGCGCGTTAGAGAATTCAAGTATCTTGGAACAACAATAACTGAAGACAATAACGGATAACAAGAAATAAACAACAGGATCCAGGCCGGCAACAGATGTCTTGTTGCCCCCCAAAACCTTATAAAATTGAAACAACTAACAAGACGTACGAAGGTAAAGGTCTATAAAACAATCATACGACCCGTTTTGATGTATGGAAGCGAAACGTGGGCGATAACAACGAAGAGAGACTATGTGTTTGGGAAAGAAAAATCCTAAGGAAGATCTTTGGCCCTGTGCTGGATGAAGCAACAGGACAATATAGGATAAGAACTAACAAAGAGCTCGAAGAACTTTACCCAGACGCCAACATCATAAAAAAAATAAAGTTCAGAAGACTCCAATGGGCAGGACACTTCAGAAGACATTCTGACGAACGAACAGTAAGACTGGTGTGGGAGGAAGTCCTAACTGGAAGAAGACCACGCGGACGCCCTCGTCTCCGGTGGCGAGATAATATAGCAGGAGACCTAAGCACTATGGGCGTGGAGAATTGGATGGAGGTTGTTCAAGACAGAAAACAGTGGAGGCATGTTGTCGAGTCGGCTAAAACCCAAGGATTGTAACGCCACGGAGTAAGTAAGTAAGTAAGTAAGCAACATTCAACTAACAACAAATTATCCACAACATCAATGCTAAATAATTCCGCTTTTGCTATATGGATTAGCTTTGCAGGTAACTATGAATATGCTAAAGACTTCTAAGATGTGAAAAACTGGAAATTAGAGTATATTGAACATACTATGCGAAATATCGAAAGATATTGTGTACTTCACATGGTTGTTGATAGAAGAGTGTTTGGTAAGAGAAGCCTGGAAATACGACTTATGTCCTGGCTCTATAACCTGAAAACTTCGTGCAATATGATGACCGCAGGTTCGTTTCAAGAAAGTAAAACAAAATCAAAATGGCCACGGTGATCATTAACATTCAAAATCGTTGAGCACAATAAAAAAAGAAGAAAAATTCAAGCCTGTTTAAAATATTTAAAAAGTCTTTGGTGAGTAAAGAGAGAGACCTGTAAAATAACTAGAAAAATTAATGATGGAATCGCGTCTGGTCAATAAGACAAGATTGTTTCATATAATCACTCTCTCTGCAAAATTCGATGTACATGTGTGAACGATAGCCGATAGTTTATTGACCGAGGTTTGTCACCTCATAATAGAAGCGCTAAATATTTTCGTACATGAACACAGACCCATGGGATAGCAGCTAGATACTCCTTTACGTTCCCGATAGAAGATAGATCTACTTCAGGAATGCGACGCTACCCACGTGAGCCATAATTATCTTCCAATCTCCTGGTACCTGTAAGAAATTATGTTCTAAACCCATTCTCCCACCTAATTACCAAAGTTTCTCTTTCCATTTTCTTCTCTTATGTAATATCCTGATGGACAGTGGCTATATCAGTATCAAGGAAAAGCAATTCAGAGAATCATCGGAAAGAAAATTCGAGAGGTAAAAGAGAGGTGGCTCTCCGATAGAAAAAAAAACTGTCATTAAAAACCACAAAGATACTGGACCACCAATATTATGGGAAGAATTCATCTATGCCATCAAAAACACAGAAGAGGACAAAACTACTGGGCCAGATGATGTACCCATCAAATTATTAAAATTCATTGATAAATATTCTATTGATATAATGGTTGAACTCGGTAATCTAATATATCAGACTACCACAATCTCCAGACAATGGCTGCAATCGACCTTTGTAGCAATATTAAAAAGTCAAGTGCAACAACCTGCTCAGATCATCACCGTACAATAGCTTTAAAGAGTCACACACTTAAAACATTTATTAAAATAATACACAGCAGAATTGTTAGAACTCTTGAATAGGAAATTATTGACACACAATAGGAAATTATTGACACTTAAGTTATATTGGATGGAAAAGAACAGGACAAAAGATCAGTAGGAAGACGCTAAAACTCGTGGCTGAAAGACCTAAGGAGATGGTTCGACCGCTCTTCCGCAGAAATCTTTCTCGCAGAGGTTTCCAGAACTACAATTTCCATTTGGATTCCATTTCCATTCTCCTTCCGAAAGGAGACGGCGTCATGAGAAGAAGATGGGGCTAGAGATACTATATTTAGTTTAAACATGCTGACCCAGAGATGCATGGACATAAATCTCCTTCTTCTTCTTTTGGCATCATAACACTGCATGGGTCTTTGCCTGTCTGGCTATATCCTTCCATTTAGATCTCTCTTGAATCCTTCTCTTCCATTGTCTTATATTCGTGGTTTTTAGGTCGTCTTCCACGTCATCCAACCATCTCGACCTATGCCTTTTTTTTCCGGGTTCTTACTGGCTTCCACTGTAATATCTTCTTTGTCGTTTTCATGTCTTCTTGCCGCTGAACTGTCCCAGCCATGACAGTCTTTGACTTTTCACAAATCTTACAATGTCATAACCTACATTCAGTTTATTAACCTAGTCGTTTCTCCTGATTCTCCATGTGCAGTCTTCCTCTTGCACCGGCCATATACTTTTCTCAGCATCTTTCTCTCGAATGTCCTGAGTTAGGCTTCCTCTTTTTTCGTCATTATCCAGGTTTCACAACCATAGGTTACTACGGGGTAATCAAAGTTCTGCAGATAGTCATATTGATTCTTTTGTCTAATAATTTCGATGTCATCTTTTATTAGCATAGTAGGTATGTACGATTTCCACTGGAAATACGTGCATTAACTTCGCTACTTACGGAATTCTTCTGATTGATTTCTGTGCCCAGATATGTGAAGGCATCAACACTTTCAATAGTATAGTTGTCTATTGCTAGATTATTTTCATTCTTAGGTGTTCTTTTGATGATCATGTACATAGTTTTTGTTTCGTTTATTTTAAGCCCTCTTTTTTGTGCTTCAGGATCAATTTCCTTGAACTTTTCCATTAGTCGTGTCTTGCTTCTACTAATAATGGTGACATCGTCTGCAAATGTAGTAATTTGTACTGTTTTGGTGTTTATATGGCTGGTTACATTGGTTTTTCTGATGACTGCTTCAAGAACTAGGTTGAACAGCATGGTTGAAAGTGCACCTCCCTGTTTCACCCCATTGTTGATGTCAAACAGGGGAGACAGTTCCCCATCTACTCTAACTGCGGTTTTTGAACCCTGCAACGTCATTTTTATGAGGCTGATATGTTTTTTTTTGGTTTAATGGACATGAATCAGGACATGTATTTATGTTTTGTACATTTTGAAAAGGCATTTGATAAGGTTCAAAATAAAAAGTTTGTAGATATATTGAAAAGAGTCGTGATATAAAAATTATATCTAATCTATATTGGAATATGACTGCCAAGGTAAGAGATGACAACCAGAACACCCGAGATATCAAAATACAGAGAGGAGTCCACCAGGGTTGCGTGCTGTACCTACTACTCTTCATTGTCTACCGTAAAGCGATATATAAAGAAGCGTTCTCAGATTCAATAGAATTTATTATCTATCAACGGAGAAGTTTTGAATAACTTGCGTTTTGCAGACGATACAGTAATAATGACAAATAATAACATATATTTCATGCACATCCTCGGTCGCCCGCTTGGGTGAGTGCAGTATCTTCAACGAGTGGAACTCTTATTTTTGTTTGGATTGCTTGTGGTTTTTGCTGTTGTTGGACGGTAGTTGATTTTATGACAGCGTCTGGTCACCCTGCGAGCTGTTGTCACATCTCTTGTTCCACGGATTCCCCATTCGCAGAAAGCCTGACAGAAGAACTGACAAAAGTTTTCATGGGTTGCATACTGTTTTTATTATTATTAAAATCATTACATTTCTAAGATAATTTCCGGATGTTCTCGTTCTAGGATTTTAGAATGACGAATAAAAATAGATACATTATCTCATGTAAAGTAATAATACTAATTTTATTTACCATGCAACTAAGTTACATCTTGTTATGTAAGTATGTCTTGTGCTTGGTAGCGTAAGCGTAGTATAACTGTTTTAGCAATTATTTCACGAAGGCCATACCCTTCACCAATCTTGCTTTGTACCACTTTTTGCATTATTGACTGCATACCTGCGACTGAATAAAAACATTGTGTACTATAAAATACCACAAAGTAATTATCTTTTTAATTTTAGTTAAATATATATATCGTTTTAGTACTTTATTAGGTAGATAGAGATAGGATTAAAATAATTTTGTAATCTTAAGTATTTATTAGATGAAATCTCTATTTTTATTATTATATATTTATTTTAATACATTTATTTTTAAATTACTATTATAATGAGGCAATATCAAAGATTCTTATAAAAGTTAATTCAACAGAATAACATAATATTATTTAAACTTATAAAATAATCTCGATAACATGGATAATAAACATCTTTTCACCTTTTTTGACCTTTTTGATATTAAAAACCACTAACCACTAAGATAAAACTGTCTGTTCTAATCAACAAAAATTAATGCAATCTCTGGTCTAAACATTGAATTTCGATTTTAAATTTTGGTAACAGATATGAGACATTTGAAAAGTGACGAGATTAAAACAAAATGGAGAAATTGTAAAACAAGATCAGTGGAGACCAGTTACCTCTGGTCTGGACCACAGAGATGGTTTAAAATTCTAAAACAAATTCAAAACCCTAACAAAGCGAAAATCAAGGCCCCACTCTCACTTCTTTGTAAATAACGTCATTTTATCAAATCCACAAGATAAGGCGGAAGCATTAGAAGTCTTTAAAATACACTCCAGGCAACTTTCATCACCCCTGATAATCCAAATTTCAAAAAGTGGTTTAAACTTAGTATCGAAAGGAGACTGGAGGATATACTCTACTACCCTTTACAGCACTCTGACTTTTACAGATGTGTAACTTTGGTAAAAACATATCTTCTGGATCAAATTTCATACATAGAAGATGCCTCAAAAAACTCCCAGAGAGTATAATCCCGCTGCTTACCAGCATTATCAATATATGCCTCTTACTAAGTTACTTTCCAACTCCCTGGAAAATAGCCAGTAAAATCATGATTCCCACACCAGGGAAACCCACAACCAGCACTGAATCATACAGAATAATTTCTCTTTTTAACACTCTAGGTAAAGTCTACGAGAGGATCCTTAAGGAAAGACTCGTAGGATTCCTAGAAGCTAATAGCACCATCCCAAACTTTCAATTTGGATTCAGAGCTGAGCACTCTTCTCAAAATGCATTGATAGAAGCAGCACAATAATAGATTGTGATAGAACGTGATAAATTTCAGGCACAATCAATAAAAAAGGCAAAGTAGCCATCAGCATATTTCTAGATGTCCAGAAGGCTTTTCTCCACACCATTAACTCCACAAGCTGGAGTACCTAGGGCTCATTTTATTACTCATCTTTTACACAGTTTATAACAGCGACCTCCCCCGCCCAATAGATTCTTGAAATTTAGTTTTAGGTCATATTTGTTACATGTTTCTACAACGTTATCCAGTTATTCATCATCCTTTGGATGCATATCGTCCTATTCTGCATATCGTCTACATATCTAAAATTGTTTATAAATTGGCCATTTACAGCAATCCCATCTTCTGATTCGTCCAAGGCCTCTCTTAATATGTTTTCAAAGTATATGTTTAATAAGGCCGGTGACAATATGCAATCTTGTCTAACCTCTTTTTCGACTATGAAGGTCTTGGACAGTTCATTTTCTAATCGCGCTGTTGCTTTTTGTTGGAGATATTTTAGATCAGTCTTATATTCTAACCATCAAGTTCTGATGTTTTTAGGATATCGATTAGTTTCTCATCTGCTGAAAATCAGTGAAACATGCATACACATCACAGTTAACATCCCTGGCTCCCTGTATTAGAACTTGCAAACTGTGCAAGCTGTGTAAAAAGTGCTTTCCTCGTTCCGAGTCCTGCTCTGAATCCAAATTGAACTTCACTCAGGTGTTCTTCTAATTTGATATATATGCGCGAGTGAATGATAGTAAGGAGTACTTTAAGTACATGGCTCATCAAACTAACTAATCTGTTCTTCACATTTTTTAGCATTGGTTTTTTTAGGAAGTGGAATGGTAAGTAACCAGTCTCGTAGATATTGTTGAATAGCTTCGTAAGATCTGTTATTTGGTGTGCCTTTAATAGCTTTAAAATTTCACTGTGCACCTCATCAGATCCTGGTGATTTCTCATCTTTAATCCGCTTAATGACGATTAGTAATTTCTTTGTTTGTTATTTCTGGGCCGTAGGAATTGTTTATTTTAGTCGGACTTCGTGCAGCATATTCCAATAATTCTTGCATATATCCTTTCCATCTTCTTAATTTATCTTCAATGGTAGCCAAAATCTGGCCTTCAATGTCTACAACTCTGCCTATATTGCGTTGTTTTCTGGTGCTCTGTACCTCTTTAATTTTTTTGTACATACGGAAATCGTCATGTTAGCGTTGTAGTGTTTTGATTTCTACAATTTTTTGTATTCGTTGTCATTTCTACCTTTTAATTTTATTCGGTCTTCCATCATCTGCAATATTTTATCTGTCATCCATTCTTGCTTCTTTTCTCTTTTTGAATTTGGATATTCATGTGCAATTGTGGTAATAGATGTCTTTATTTCGTTCCACTGTTCTTCTATGCCTCTAGTAGTGTCTTCAACTATTTTCGCAAAATTCTTATTATTCTCCGGGGCACCCTCCGATTTAAAGATGAGGGCAATCAGATATAACTCTACGGAAATAGACTTCCATCCCAAAGGCCGGTGTCCTACTTGGGCGTTCAATTTCAGAGAAACCTTAACTGAGACAATGAACTAAACATCACTCTAAACATGGTGAGAAAGAGGGCTAAACTCTTAGGAGCGCTATCTGACAAATTCGGCAGCACCCAACAAAAAACTCTACTGCACAGATACATAACCTATATTAGGCCGATTGTTGAGTACAGATCGGTTCTTTACTCTTCGCTTAATAACCGCCAAATAAATGCTATCATGGCAATCTAACGAAAAATCCTAAGGAAAATATCTGATATTTCCACAATAGAGAGCAGGATTCGCTCTTTCGGCAAGAGATACGTCCTACTAAGCACAATAGCAAGCTTCAACAACAGAGCCAAAGAGGTCCTCCAATCATCTTACCATCGCCTAGGGCATATACTCAATAGGTGCCTCCAAAAGAAAGTTACTTTCCTACGGCCAAACTTTTCCACTTGGCTGTAAATAAACTTCTTGATGAGTACTTCGACACCCTAGAAGTGATGCCACTAAGATATCGCAGATACTAACAAGCTGCAAGCCAAAATGCTCAATCAAAAGAAGACAAAAGAAGAAGAAGAAAAAGAAGATAAAAATATACAGCTTAGTATGTGTATCTTTGAAATGACACTTTAATAAGCTCCCCTATCCAAAGTCTTGAGATGTTACTGAAACCGGAGTCAAAGACTATTGACTGAAATTCCAAAGTAATTTATTCCTAAAAAAAAAGAGTTTGTCGAGGACTAACCTTGCTAAAAAAGCATATTGATAAAAATAATGTATTGAAAATTCATACTTTAGTAATCGTTCAAAATTTATTCAAATAACTTAGTACTCAAAACATGTAAGTTATTTATCTAGTATTGTTTACTTTATCGCTCTGAACTCGTGGAGGGAAACTAATTTCATAGCTAAAAATTCTTATATTCTCACTAAAATAATAATTTCAACATTCTGAAAAACTTTTTAAAGGAAGCAATAAAATCTACACACGAAAGTGACACAACCTATTGGAAGTAAACATTAAAATGTTTCCTAAATTACTTCGTATCATAAAGCAAAGCTATACCCGTATGTTTATACTGAAAAAAAAAAGTAGGTGACATTACGAAGTATATCGGCATGCCGATATATAGAGTCTGTAAATGTTAACCGGTTAAAAGTGAAAGTTGTAGATTCTTGTGTGTTCTTATACAATAGTCAATTAGCGCAATGTAGTTCTTTATCGTGAGATTTGGAAGAATAACTGAAGAAAAGTGAACTAGAAGAGGTCTAAATCTGTTGTGTAGTAAATAATGTGTGGGTGTGTTCTTATAATAAAAAAAAAAAAAACAAACCAAACAAAATAAACAAATATAATAAATGGCATTAGAATGTAAAGATATAAATATAAGCAATAAACAAAATGCGTATGATAGAATAAATTTAGTGTAGATGAATATTTAACATAAGTTTCTAACAAAATAACTGCGACATCTTGACTAAGAGATAAAAAACTCACACAGAAAACCAGGCATTCTAATATGTACTGGAGAAATATAAAATACTTGGAAGCATCAAACTAAAATTCTGGACGTATCAAACTCACTAGGCCAGTCGGGGACAAACGAGCTGGAAAAACGTATAGATAAAGGATAGCTACTTGGAATTGAAGAGAATTGACAAGGGATAATTGAATGATATTCTTCTTCTTGATGTGCCTATCCGTTACGAATGTTGGCGATCATCATTGCAATCTTTATCTTATCTGCAGCAGCGCGGAAAAGCTGCACAGATGTTGTATTGAACCAGATATTCAGGTTCTTTAACCAAGATGTTCTTTTTCTTCCTGGGCATCGTTTTCCAAATATTTTTCCTTGCATAATGGCTTGAAGGAGAGTATATCTGGATTAATTTCACATAATATGTCCGAAGAATGATATACAGTGGAGTAAATAAAAAAAAAAGCTTTAAAGTTTAAATTTGATCAAAGCACATCGACAGAATGCAAGATTTGCTGAAAACATTGAATCCGAGGTAGTCGATTTCACGTAGTTCACCCTAACTGGGTCTTCCATAAACCACAACTTGGAAATTTTGCGGCGTGACTTGGGATTGCTCTTTGAAAAAATTGGACGACTATAGACAATGGCGTGTATTTGGAGAATGACCTCTGGAGCAGTTAGAAATTATCCTCAATATCCATCGAAACATTATCTACAGTGATGAGTCCCATTTTTTAAATAAATGAGTACGTCAACAAATACAATTGTGAATTTGGAGCGATAGCAATGCAGATGTGATGAGATTAGTTTTACGTTTTAAGGGACGCAGATTGACTCGTACAATAAAGTAAGCCAGGAGATCTTAAAAATAATTGTAGTGGGTATCATGGTGCACTTTGCTATTGCTATTGGAAGTCCATATTGCTGTCCAGAAAAATTAAAATAAAGTTGAACAAAACTTTATCTCTATGTATAAGATCAGTAATACCTTTTGCTGATGATGCAGGTACATGTCAAAGGTAGATGAATCATCTTTTCAGATTTTTGAGATAATCATTTCAAAGGATCTAAGGACCGGTGAGAATTAGTAGCAAATTTAAATTTCAAGCGTTGATAGTATGGGAGGAAAGAATTCGGTTTGTAAAGTTAAATAGACTGATATGATTTAGACACGTAAAAAAGTACATACAGTGAGATATGAGAGAGAAAAAGGAGTAGAAATAAACCAAGAAAGTAATGTCTAAAGAATAGTTTGTGGAAAGATGTGGCGAAGAGGAGATGAGACTGAAGGTGAATAGTGGAAGATGCAAAAACATAAGAGTAAAAAGATGATGGTGATTACTGTGTTTAGTTATTCCCCTTTTTTATTTATATTTTTTATAATTCAGTTCATTATTAATATAAATGAACAAGTAGCTTAACCTATCTCCATGCTTTTATGATTTATTATGAGTATCTCTGATCTCGTATTAGTATTTTTTCTTTTACTGTTACCTATATACGTCTAACTATTATTATTATTGTTGCAGGTACTTCTCATTTTAAAGGTATGTTCATATTATTTCTTAAAACTATGATATTACTTTAAAAATAACATATTACAAAGATGTAGCATCACTGCTGTAGCAGAAATGTATAGGATTAGAATATAGAACCATAGAATTTTTATATTTAAACAACTAAAAGCACCATTTTTACACAAATTTCTATCAGAGTGTAATAAATCTCTTCTCTCCAACATTGACATTGACATTGTTATAACAACAATAAAAGAACATTTTGTCATACTCTGAAGAGATGAAATCTAAAGGGCACATTTTTGATAATGCATCTTCATTTGGTAGCGGATAGAAACTCCTTCTAAATATAGTCCAAATATAGTCCTATTAGGGTAATATCAGACTATCAAGTCAATCAATCCCTACCGTGCGCAGATTCCTGACTCGGGAAACTAGTATCTGCTAAGGGTCCCTTATCCAGGGTCACGGATGAAGTCCACAACGGCGTCCTTGGCGGAGAAGAAAGTCTTCACAGCGGTTTGGAGGGTGAAAGCGGCAGCTCTCTTGTTTTAGGGCTTGTATTCAATCACACCTGGAAATCGGCAGCTGATTCTTCAGTATTTGTATTAAGCCAAAGTCATTAAGTCCGGAACGGTTAATACCACCAAAACAACCACCTAAACAGAGTGTACACAGCGCGAGAAAGCTAAGGGAATGACCATTACACCGATTTTCACAGGAATATCTTATGACTGAGGAACTAAATGATGGCCCCAAGTACAGACGCCTCTTAAATGAGGCAGGAATACGAAGAATATCTCGCTTGGTCAAATTTGATACTGAAATGAGTCGTAGAATAGGCACATGGAATGTGCGGAGATTTTATG